>NC_029794.2:91287570-91320324 GCF_000816755.2 Arachis ipaensis
TGCATCAGAGAAACTAGCTGAGGTTTTAGCTCAAAATTGTTTGCTCCAATGGTAGGAATGGAGATGCTTCTTCCATGTAAATTGGAATTTGGTGCAGTAAAGTCACCAAGCATTCTCCTTGCATTGTTGTTGGGTTCGGCTGCCATCTCCTTTACTTGTTCGAAATTTTCAATAAGGTTGTCTCTGGATTGTCGTAATTTAGCTTCTCTTAGTTTCCTCTTCAGAGTCATTTCAGGTTCTGGATCAGCTTCAACAAGAATGCCTTTTTCTTTGTCCCTGCTCATAAGAAAGAGAAGAGAAAAAGAAAAGAAGAGGAATCCTCTATGTCACAGTAAAGAGGTTCCTTATTGTTAGTAGAAGAAGAAAAAGGAATAGGGGTGAAGAAGAATGAAGAATCCAAACACAAGGATAATGATAGGAGCAGTGATGTGAGATGAAGAGAAGTGTTAGTAGATGAACAAATAAATAGAATAAGATGAGAGAGGGAGAATTTAGAAAATGATTTTTGAAAAAGAGTTAGTGATTTTCGAAAATAGTTTTTTTTTTTTTTTTTGAAAAAGGTTAGTAGTTTTTCGAAAATTAAAAAAAAATCAAAATAATTAGTTAATTAAAAAGAATTTTTGAAAAAGAGGAAGATATTTTCGAAAATTAGAGAGAGAGAGTTAGTTAGGTGGTTTTGAAAAAGGTAAGAAATAAACAAAAAGTTAGTTAGTTAGTTGAAACAAATTTTGGAAAGATAAGAAGTTAGGAAGTTAGAAAAGATATTTTGAAATCAAATTTTTGAAAAAGATAAGATAAGAAGATATTTTTGAAAACATATGATTGAAATTAGTTTTGAGAAAGATTTGATTTTTTAAAATCACAATTAGTGACTTTATTCACAAGAAATCACAAGATATGATTCTAGAACTTAAAGTTTGAATCTTTCTTAACAAGCAAGTAACAAACTTGAAATTTTTGAATCAAAACATTAATTGATGATGTTATTTTCGAAAATTATTATGTAAAATTAAGAAAAAGATTTTTGAAAAATATTTTTGGAATTTTCGAAAATAGCTAGGAAAAATGAAAAAGATTTGATTTTTGAAAGAGATTTTGAAAAAGATAAGATTTTTAAATTGAAAATTTGATTTGACTCATGAAAACAACTAGATTTTAAAAAAAATTTTGAAAAAGTCAAATCTAATTTTCGAATTTATGAGAGAGAAGAAGGGAAAGATATCTGTTTGATTTTTGAATTTTTAATGAAGAGAGAGAAAAACAAGAAAAATGATGCAATGCATGAAAGTTATGGATCAAAACAATGAATGCATGCAAGAATGCTATGAATGTCAAGATGAACACCAAGAACACTATGAAGATCATGATGATCATCAAGAACACATTTTTGAAAAATTTTTAATGCACAGAAAACATGCAAGACACCAAACTTAGAATTCTTTAATGCTTAGACACTAAGAATTCAATAATGCATATGAAAAACAAGAAAATACACAAAACAAGCAAATGCAAAGATCAAACAAGAAGACTTACCAAGAACAACTTGAAGATCATGAAGAACACCATGAATGCATGAAATTTTCGAAAAAAATGCAAGATGCACATGCAATTGACACCAAACTTATAACATAATACAAGACTCAAACAAGAAACACAAAAAAATATTTTTTTGATTTTTATGATTTTCTAATTTTTTTGTATTTTTTTTTCGAAAATTATTTGAAAAAGAAAAATAAGGATTTCAAAATCTTTAATATGAATTCCAGGAATCTTGTACTCTTTAGTCTAAAGCTCCAATCTGAGGGTTAGACATGGCTTAATAGCCAGTCAAGCTTTAGAATGGATTTACATCCATTGAGGTGATTAGTTGAAGACCAATCCCAAAGGAGTTTGGGTATGGCTTTTCAGCCAGATAGGATTCAACATGTTACCATGAAACTCTAGAATTCATTCTTGAAAGTTTTGAAGCGATAGAATAATTTATTTTTGAAAACATTATTTTTATTATTTTTTTTCCTTCGAAAACAAAAGAAAAATTTTTGAAAGATTTTTGAAAAATTTTTGAAAACAAAACAAAAAGAAAATTACCTAATTAGTAAAAAGTCCTATTTATACTAGACTAGCTACTAGAGTTTACAGAAGTAAGTAATTGATGCATAAATCCACTTCCGGGGCCCACTTGGTGTGTGCTTGGGCTGAGCTTGAAGTCTACACGTGGAGAGGTCATTCTTGGAGTTGAACGCCAGTTTTGGTGCCAGTTTAGGCGTTGAACTCCACTTTGCAACTTGTTTCTGGCGCTGGATGCCAGAATTGGGCAGAGAACTGGCGTTGAACGCCAGTTTGCATCGTCTAAACTTAGGCAAAGTATGGACTATTATATATTTATGGAAAGCCCTGGATGTCTACTTTCCAACACAATTGGAAGCGTGCCATTTCGAGTTCTTTAGCTCCAGAAAATCCACTTTGAATGCAGGAAGGTCAGAATCCAACAGCATCAGCAGTCCTTCTTCAACCTCTGAATCTGATTTTTGCTCAAGTCCCTCAATTTCAGCCAGAAAATACCTGAAATCATAGAAAAACACACAAACTCATAGTAAAGTCTAGAAATGTGAATTTAACATAAAAAATAATGAAAACATCCCTAAAAGTAACTAGATTCTACTCAAAACATACTAAAAACAATGTCAAAAGCGTATAAATTATCCGCTCATCAGGGCTCTGTCTCGATCCACTTTGTAAAGTAGTCTACGCCTACTATGAGGAATTTAACTTGTCCTGATCCCTGGGGGAAGGGGCCGAGAAGATCGAGGCCCCATTTTGCAAACGGCCAAGGCGAAGTTACGCTGATGAGCTCTTCTGGCGGGCCGATGTGAGAATTGGCATGTTTCTGACATAGTGGACATGTCTTTACAAATTTTGTAGCTTCTTTCTGTAGAGTTGGCCAATAAAACCCCGCACGGAGTACTTTTTTGGCGAGAGCCCGTGCTTCGAGATGATTGCCACAAATGCCATCGTGTACTTCTTCCAGCACCTCCTTTGTGTTGGAGGTCGGCACGCATTTTAGTAATGGTATTGAGATCCCTCTTTTGTACAGGATGCTGTTTATGATGGTGTAGTACTGTGCCTCCCTTTTTAACCTCTTTGCCTCCTTTTCTTCTGCGGGGAGTGTTCCTGCTTTGAGGTAGTTGATTATGGTGGTCATCCATCCTTGGTCTTGATTTGTTATGGCCAGGACTTTTCCCTCTTCCGAGATTGATGGGTTCTGTAGTATTTCCTGGAAGAGGCTTCTATTGTTGCCCCCTGGTTTGGTGTTGGCTAGCTTCGAGAGTGCGTCAGCTCGGGCATTTTATTCGCGGGGTATGTGGCAGATCTTATATTCCCCGAGTTGTCCGAGCTGTTCCTTGGTTTTGTCTAAATATTTTTTCATGATAGGGTCCTTGGCTTGATAGCACCCTGTTATCTGTGAGGTGACTACTTATGAATCACTGTAAATGTTAAGTTTTTGAGCTCCAACTTCTTTAGCCAGCTTCAAACCAGCTAATAATGCTTCATATTCCGCCTGGTTGTTCGAGGCCGGGAACCTGAACTTGAGGGAGAGCTCCACTTGAGTTCCCTGATTGCTTTCTATTATCACGCCTGCGCCGCTTCAAGTTTTATTTGAAGAGCCGTCCACATAGAGATTCCATTCTGTGGGGGTTTCCAGAGCATCTGTGAATTCTGCAATGAAGTCGGCCAGATACTGCGATTTGATGGCCGTCCGAGGTTCGTATTGGAGGTCAAACTCTGATAACTCTACTACCCATTGTAAAATTCTGCCTGCTAAATCTATTTTCTGCAGTATTCCTTTTATGGGCTGGCTGGTTCGAACCTTAATGGTGTGAGCCTGGAAGTACGGGCGAAGTCGTCGAGATGTTAGAATGAGAGCATAGGCAAACTTTTCTATCTTCTGGTAGTTCAGCTCGGATCCCTGTAGCGCTTTGCTAATGAAGTAGATGGGTAGTTGCCCACTTTTGTCTTCTCTGACTAGTGTTGAGGCTATTACCCGGCTTCCTACTGCGAGATATAATATGAGCGGTTCTCCTTCTCGCGGTCGAGATAAGATCGACAGCCGTCCTAAGAATTCTTTGAAGTCTTTGAAGGCTTGTTCACATTCTGTCGTCCATTCGAACTGCTTTTCCTTCCTTAGAGTAGCGTAGAAGGGGAGAGATCTTATCACTGCCCCTACTAAGAATCTGGATAGGGCGGCTAATCTCTCGTTAAGTTACTGCAGTTCTTTGACACAGGTGGGGCTCTTCATGTTGAGTATGGCTTGGCATTTATCCGGGTTTGCTTCAATTCCTCTTTGTGTGAGCATGAAACCTAAGAATTTGCCTACTTCTACTGCAAAGGTGCATTTTGCAGGATTGAGTCGCATGTCGTGCTTCCTTATAGTGTCAAACACTTAAGTCAGGTCGGATAATAATGTGTCTTCGCTTTGTGTTTTTATTAACATGTCGTCCACATAGACTTCCATGATTTTTCCGATGTGGTCTGAGAAAACTTTGTTCATCAGCCTTTGATAAGTAGCACCTGCGTTCTTGAGACTGAAAGGCATCACGATGTAGCAGTAATTTGCTCTCGGCATTAAAAACGAGGTCTTTTCTTGATCTGGTGGATACATGGGGATTTGGTTGTATCCCGAGTATGCGTCCATAAATGAGAGGTATCTATATCCGAAAGAAGCATCTACCAGAGCGTCGATACTTGGGAGTGGGTAAGGATCTTTTGGGCAGGCTTTGTTGAGATCAGTGTAATCAGTACACATTCGCTACTTCCCATTTGATTTTTCTCACCAAGACGACGTTGGCTAGTCCTGCCTCCAGTAATGCCTGTACCTGCTCTTCCACAGCTTGGGATCGCTCCGCTCCAAGTTTTCTTCGTCTCTGCTGCACTGGCCGAGATCCTGGATAGACCGCCAACTTGTGGCACATTAGCTTAGGGTCTATTCCTGGCATGTCTGCGGCCTTCCATGCGAAGAGATCAACATTATCTCGTAAGAGTTGTATCAATAATTCTTTTAAGTCTTCTTTTAGAATCATGCCGATATTAGTTGTCTTATCCGAGGTGTCTCCGATCTGAATCTTCTCTGTCTCACCTTCTGGCTGTGGACGGAGTTCTTCTCGTCGCTGAACTCTGCCAAGTTCAATTGTATGAAACTCTTCTCCTCTGCCTCTGAGGTTTAGACTTTCGTTATAACAGCGGCGTGCCATCTTTTGATCTGCTTTTATCATGGCTATCCCTTCTATAGTTGGGAATTTCATGCATAGATGTGGAGTCGAGACTATTGCGCCGAGTTGATTGAGTGTTGTCCGACCTATTAGGGCATTATAGGCTGAACTTACATCGACCACAATGTAGTCTATCTTGAGGGTCCTGGATTGGTTTCCTTTTCCGAAGGTTGTGTGTAGCGATACGTATCCTAGTGGTTGTACCGGGGTATCTCCTAGTCCGAACAGATTGTTCGGGTATGCTCTGAGCTCTTTTTCGTCTAAGCCGAGTTTATCGAAGGTTGTCTTGAATAAGATGTCGGCAGAACTCCCTTGGTCTACTAATGTGCGGTGTAGATTAGCGTTTGCCAGTATGATAGTGATGACCATGGGATTGTCGTGTCCCGAGATGATGCCGGATGCGTCCTCTTTAGTGAATGTTATCGCAGGGATGTTGGGTGCTTCCTCCTTTCCCTCGACATGATATACTTCTTTGAGATATCTTTTGTGGGATGATTTGGAGATCCCACCTCCTGCGAATCCGCCATGTATCATGTGGACGTGTCTTTCTGGTGTCCGAGGCGATCGCTCAGCTCGTCCGTCATCTTCGTCCCTTCGTCTCTTTCTTTGGTCATCATCTCGGGCGGCCAGAAATTGATCTAATCTTCCTTCTCTCACCAATTTTTCTATGATATTTTTTAAGTCGAAGCACTCGGTGGAGTGCCCTCGAACTCGGTGGTATTCGCAATATTCCTTCCGGTTTCCTCCTCCTCTTTTGCCTTTGAGTGGCCGTGCTGGGGGAATTTTCTCCGTATGGTAGACTTCTTTGTATACGTCAACCAGGGATACCCTGAGAGGAGTGTAATTATGATATTTTTTTATTTTCTCCCCTTGTCGATCTTCTTTCCTTTTGGATTCCTTGTCCTTGTCTCGATAGGGGGCCCCAAATTTTGAGGTTTCTCCCAGCCGAGCGTTCTCTTCCATGTTGATGTATTTTTCTGCTCGCTCCTGTACTTCGTCTAAGGAGGTAGGGTACTTCTTTGATATAGATTGGCTAAAAGGTCCTTCCCGTAGGCCATTGATGAGTCCCATGATGGCGGCCTCTGTTGGTAAACTTTGTATGTCCATGCATGTTTTGTTGAATCTTTCCATGTAGTTGCGGAGGCTCTCCCGATCTCCTTGCTTGATCCCTAGTAAACTGGGGGCGTGCTTGGCCTTATCCTTCTGGATAGAGAATCTGGCCAGGAACTTTTTGGCCAGGTCGTCAAAGTTTGGGATGGACTTTGGAGGTAAGTTGTCGAACCATCTGATTGCTGTCTTCGTGAGAGTTGTTGGAAAAACTTTGCAGCGAACGGCGTCTGAGGCGTCGGTGAGGTACATTCTGCTTCTGAAATTGTTGAGATGATGGTTGGGATCTGTGGTTCCGTTGTACAAAATCATATCTGGGAGTTTGAAGTCTTTTGGAATTTTGGTTTTCATGATTTCCCTGGTGAATGGATCTTGTTCTTTGCGTGAATTTTTCCTCAGGAGTAGTCCGAGGAGTTTTCGATTTGAGATCGGCTTCTAACTGCTGTAGTTTTTCTTCTAATTCTCGACGTTGCCGTACCTCTCTTTGTAGGTCCTTTTCGATCTCTCCTTGTTGTTAGGTTTCTTTCTCAGGTTGTTTCAAGCGATCTTGAAGTGCTTCTGTTGCTCTTGGATTTGATGAATTTTTGCCTCCGTTGGGTTCCGGGGTATCTTTCAGTGTGGTGTCCGCGTTTTTGTGCGGCGTTCTGTTTTCTAGATCTGAGTCGTGGTCATTGTCATGGCCGTCCGCCATGGTGGTGGGATGACTTCCAGGTCCCCGGCAATGGTGCCAATGTTCCGAGGGTTACCTGAAACTGGAGGTCGGTCTCGGATGAGATCTTTGGTACAGGTCGGAGACGGCATGTCCGGTTGGCTGGTGGCAGCCGGAGTTGTCGTGTCCGACTTGTTGGACTTGCCACACTGCTGATCCTTGACCACCGGAGGGTGGGGGGTACCTGCAAGAGACTCCGATGCTTAAGTTAGCACGGGTATTAAGCAGGTTTATCGTAGAATCAGAGTATGAGTTATACCTGGATGCTCCAGTGTATTTTTAGTAGTGTGAGCTGACCTTTCTGATAAGATAAGTTAGTTATCTTATCTTATCTTATCTTATTTTGGGTGAAGTCAGCTTATCTTCAAGGGAACCGCCTTTATCTCTATAGGCTTGGATTGCCTTTGGATTTAGGTCATGTTCCTCTATTTTGGGCCCTTTATTGGGTTTTCCTGTCGATTTGGCCGAGCTCTTTAGAAAAGGTCGGGTAGTCTGACCTGAAGAGGTCGGTCGCTTTGTCGCCAATCATCCCGGGTCGGGTAGCTCGACCCAGGGTATGAACAGATGCTATTTAAGCCAAGGATTGAAGGGGAATTAACATACTTTCACACATTAGTTTAGTTTAGTTTAATTTTTAGAGGGAAAGTTAGTTTTAGAGAGAGAAGCTCTCACTTCTCTCTAGGATTAGGAATTAAGATTAGGATTAGTTCTTAGATCTAGGTTTCAATTCATGCCTTCTTCTACTTTTGATTCTCAATTCTTGTTGTTACATTCATCTTCCTCTATTCTTTTGTTGTAATCTCTTCTATTTTGTTTCCATGCTTTGTTGTAGATCTACTTTGGTTCCTTCTCTTCTCTTTCAATTCAATTAGAAGTAATTCATAATAATTGTGTTCCTTTTGATTATTGTTATTGATTTCTTACAATAATTGTTGTTAGATTTCATTTTTGTTATCCATTTACTATGCTTTTCTTTAGTGCCTTCCAAGTGTTTGATGAAATGCTTGGTTGGATTTTAGTGTAGATTTTGTTCTTCTTGGCCTAGGTGGAGTACTTAGTAACGCTTGAGCTAGCCAATTCCTTTGTTGATTGATAATTAGAAGTTGCCAATTGACTTGGATACCACTAAAGCTAGTCTTTTTCTTGGGAGTTGGCTAGGACTTGTGGAATCAAGTTGATTCATCCACTTGACTTTCCTCCATGGTTAGAGGTTAACTAAGTGGTAGCAATGGATAATTGTGGTCACAATTGAGGAGGATAACTAGGATAGGACTTCTAGTTCTCATTCCTTGTCAAGAGCTTTTCTAGTTGTTAGTTTATTTTTATTGCCATTTACATTTCATGTCTAATATCTCAAAAACCCCAAACATAGCTCATAACCAATAACAAGAACACTTTATTGCAATTCCTAGGGAGAACGACCCGAGGTTCAATACTTCGGTTTATAAATTTAGGGGTTTGTACTTGTGACAAACAATTTTTTTTGTATGAAAGGATTATTGATAGGTTTAGAAACTATACTTGCAACAAAAGTTCATTTGTGAATTCTAAACCGTCAAAAGTCTAATCATCAATCATTAAGGAGAATGAACTGTACGAGCTTCACCCTCAATCAGAATGGATCCGCACTAAACCTGGGGTTCAGATCTGGAGGAGTATTGGCAGTTGCTCAAATCTGTGTGAATCACATATAGCCTGCCATTGAAGAAATCACTCACAAGCAAAGGAAACAGTATCACCAGAATTAATTCAGAAAGGTAAAGCAACTCCAATCCTCAACTCTATCTTTAAAGTATTAGCACCCTATTATAATAATCCCATAATCCTAACACAATTCCGTATCCAACAACACCTTCTACCCTTTTCTCATATTTCTATCGATGATTTTAAGGCATACATTACTCTTACAACTTCAAACAACCATCTGATCGGCCTGACTAAGACCTGCAAGATAACCATAGCTTGCTTCAAACCACAATCCTCGTGGGATTGACCCTGACTCGCTCAGTATTACTTGGATGACCCAGTGCACTTGCTGGTACTGCTGTATGAAAGTGTGGGGATTGTACGCACCACATACCTAGATAACTTCTTCGAACTGGGGGATACAACAATCCAACCTCTAGGATATATATCTTTATACACCACTTTTGAAAAGGGTGCAAAGTCAAAGACATTGAGCATTGATTACATCATGGTTTAAGTCACTTCGGTATATAATGCTTTAATAGGTCGGACAACCTTGAACTGTCTTGTAGCTGTTGTTTCTACACCCCACTTATGTATGAAGTTTCCCACAACAGAAGGGATCGCTACCATAAAGGAAGATCAGAAACTAGCACGCAAGTGCTATAATGAGAGTCTTGGTTTAAAAGGCAGTCCTAGAGGAAAAGAGGTCAACAGCATCAAACTTGGTACTGTTTGAATGCGGGAAGAACTACACTCCCAACCTGGAGGGAAAGTAGAAGAAGTACAAATTGGAGATCACCCTGAACAAACAACAAATATAGAGGCTAACTTGGAAGGACGACTGAAAGAGAAACTCATTGACCTCTTAAGAAGAAATGCCGACCTCCTTTCTTGGAAATCCTCTAACATGCCTGGCATAGATTCTGACCTGATGTCTCGCAAGCTCACCGTCTACCCGAGTTCCAAACTTGTTCAGTAAAAGCGTCAAACGCTTGGGCCCGAAAGGATAGAGGTCATGGAGGAACAAGTTTAAGCCATATTCAAAGCGAGATTCATAAGAGAGGTGAAGTATCCATTGTGGCTGGCCAACATAGTTTTCGTAAAGAAATAAAACGGAAAGTAGAGGATGTGTGTCGATTACACTGACCTCAATAAAGCTTGTCCCAATGATCCATACCCTATTTCCAGTATTGACGCCCTGGTTGACTCCGCTTCTAGCTATCGATACCTGTCCTTAATGGACGCTTACTCGGGATAGAACCAAATTCCGATGCATAAGCCGAACCAAGAAAAGACACCATTCATAATTCCAAAAGCTAACTATTGCTAGTAGTAATGCCTTTTGGATTAAAGAATGCCGGAGCCACATACCAGCGACTGATGAACAAGGTGTTTTCCTCTCACTTAGGAAAACTTATGGAGGTATATGTGGACGACATGCTTGTTAAAATCAAGGACAACTCAGTGTTCTTGTACGATCTTTCCGAGGTATTTTCTACCATAAGGAAGCATGAGATGAGGCTAGACCCTTCAAAATGCGCCTTTACAGTAGAAGTTGAAAAATTTCTCGGCTTCATGCTAACTCAAAGAGGCATAGAAGCAAACCTGGGCAAATGCAGAGCCATACTCAACATGAAGAGCCTGACTTATCTTAAAGAAGTTCAACAACTAAACGGAAGGTTACCAGCTCTATCCAGATTCCTAGCAGGGTCAGCGTTGAAATCACTGCCCCTATACTCAATTCTCTGAAAGGGAAAGTAGTTTGAGTGGACCCCAGAATGTGAACAAGCCTTTCAAGACTTTAAAGCCTTCCTAGGATAACCCCTCATACTTACCCGACCAATCGCAGGAGAAGAGCTCATCCTCTACCTAGTAGTAGCGAGCCGAGCTATAGCTTCGACCTTTATCAAAGAAGATAAAGATAGACAGCAACCTGTCTACTTTGTTAGCAAAGTGATGAGTCCATATTTGATGATAATTTTTTGCTTGAAATGGATGGATTTCATCACATAAACTCACACTTATTCACCAAAATAGTATACTTTTGTGATTTCTCTCTAGATTGGACCTAAATTTGAAAACATGCGATTCTGTGCTTAAATTGATCATTTTAATTCCACTTTTATTCCATTCGATGCCGTGATATATTTTGTTAAGTGATTTCAGGCCAATTAGGTAAGAATGGGTTGGCAAAAGTGGAAGGAAGCATGCAAATTGGGAGAACACATGAAGAAAACAAAGGAGAAGCACACAATCAAGTGTGCATATGCACAACTTTTTGTGCGTACGCACAAGTGGAAAAGTCAACAAATGTGCGTACGCATACAACTGTGCGTACGCACAAGTCCCAGCGCGTGACTTCATTAAAAAGTCACATGGCTTGCGAATTTTGTGGCTTCTTGGCCCAATTTTGGAAGTGCTGAAGCCATTTTTGAGTGCTATATGAAGGGGACTTCATTCGTTATCAAAGGGAACTCACTTTTAGGATAGAAAACATAATTAGGAGTAGGAGTAGTGTAAATAGTTTTCTTTCAATTCTCTGTTAGGGTTTTACTTAATTTTCATTGTAGCATTTTGTAGTTCCAGTTTTGATCTTGGATTTTGTTCATCTTTGTTGTAAGTACCCTTTAATTTCCTCTTTAATTACACTACTTTGCTATTTTGTCTCATGGTTCAAGTTATTTTGTTAATGCATGCAATTTTGATTTCTTGATTCTTTTGTTTATGAATTTGGTCTTTTATAATTTATACTTACTTGATTGAGTTTCTATTGTTGATTTTGTGATTAGTTTGGTCATAGTTTTCATTTCCCTTTGCAATTTCTTATGTTTTGCTTTTATGTCCACCAGGTATTTGTGAAAATGCCACTTAGTAATTTTGAGTAGATTTTCACACCTTGGCTTGGGAAATGAATTCCTAGGATACTAGAGTCATAATGTCCGACATTTAATGGCAATTCTTGGGTTGTTAGTTGATTCTTGTTTCCATTGACGCTAGCTTTTCACCAAGTTAATTAGTAAGTTAGCTAGGACTTATGGATTAAGGTCAATTATACTTGCTTGACTTACTCTTCGATGTTAGGGGTTGAAGAAGTGAGATTAACTCATCATAATTGCCAAAGTTGTGGTTATGACGATGATAAGATTCCTTAAGTCTCATTCCCAAGTCAACGCTTTTTTTTGCATTTATAGCATTTTCGCTAAGTTTTTATCTTGTTTCTTTTTAATTGCATTAATTTCCTTTTTGATCTTTCTTAGTTCTTTTCTTCCTTAGTTCTTTTAATCTTTCGTTCCTTGATTGAAAACCCCTTTTCCTCACAACTAAGAGTGTGTACCCCTTAACTGCATAGTCCGAGGGAAACGACCCGGGACTTCAAACTCCCAGTTTTTACTTATTTTGGATTGTGACAAATCTTTATATTCTAAACTTTGATCATGGGATTTAATTGCTGGTTTGGTCTATAGTCACAACAAAACACTTATTTTCTATTGAGAAAATCCAAACCGGCACAATTCCCTCGCACAAAGCTTTACAAGGAGCAGAACTGAACTATCAAAAGATAGAAAAGTTTGTATATGCCCTTATCTTTACCTCTCGAAGGCTCCGACTTTATGTCCAGGAATACATCATAAAGATCTACACAAATCAACCAGTGAAACACATTCTACAAAAGACAGACTTAGTAGAACGGATGCTGCAATGGGCTGTGGAATTGTCCGAGTTCGACTTAAGATATGAAGCTCGGAAAGTAATCAAGTCCCAATATCTCACAGACTTTGTAGTTGAATACACCAATAGTCAGAAAAGCCTAATTACGTACAGCTTGTATGTAGACGGGTCATCCAACAAAGCCGGCAATAGAGCACGCGTCATCCTAGAAAGTGAGCAAGGAAGTCAAATAGAACTCTCGTTGAGGTTCGAGTTTCCTGCTTCTAATAACCAAGCAAAGTATGAAGCCTTACATACTGGCTTGAAGCTGGCTAAAGAAGTGGAGTGGTAGCACGAATCCGCACACCTTCATACTGTTGTACCAACAAGTGCACTGGGTCGTCCAAGTAATACCTGAGCGAGTCAGGGTCGATCCCATGAGGATTGTAGTTTGAAGCAATATATGGTTATCCTACAAGTCTTAGTCAGGCAGATGAAAGAGTAGGAGATGTTGGTATGTTATTTTTAATTGCATAAGAGAAAAGGGAATAAATAACTAAGGTAATTAGAACTTAGAAGTTGCGTAAACTATGAAAAGAGAATAGTTAAGGGTTAGAGTTGCTTAGTCTTTCTGTAATAACTCTGGTAGTGTTATCTTCTCTACTTGTGAGTGATCTCTTCTGTGGCAGGTTGTATGTGATTAACACCATGGACCGTGGTCATTGATCTCCTCTGCTACAGATTGAACGCCATTGGCCGTGGCCATCCAATCTGACGAAGGGTAAAGCGCTAGAAAATTATTCTCCTGGCGATCCTACTCAAAGGACCACAGACAAGGTCGAATCTTCGGGATCAGAGAAAGCTGCTTCTTTGGATTCTAGCCTATACCACGAAGACCCTAATCTCCCCAGAAATCAGCTGAACTAGTATCTCGAGAAGTCCCCAACGAAGTCGTGGATTAACCGTCTGAGAGATGTATAAACATAGCTGTTGGCTCGTGCTTTCCAGTCACGTATTCACCCGAACCTAACTAGACGCGGGTGTTTGTCAGGCACGTTCGTCTTAATGTGATGAACAGAGCTAATTTGTTAGATCATCCTATTACCCATTATGAAGATCGGATATACATCTTAGAAACAGATCAAACACGGATCGGAGAAGAAACATTAATACTTTTATTAATTCATAGGACTCAGCAGGGCTCCTCCCTTCAACCTAGGAGGTTTAGAAACTCATACTGATACAAATTAAAACGTGTATATGGTAAAGTGTTGAAAAAGTGTCCGAATAATATGAATAAAGTCCCTTAAATACTAAATAATGACTAGTAAGCGTAAAACGATCTATTTAGTACTAAAATCCACTTTTAGGGCCCACTTGGTGAGTGTTTGGGCTGAGCTCTGACGAAATCCACATGCTTAGGCTTCCTTGGGCATTGAACTCCAGTCCTGGCACCTTTTTGGGCGTTGGACTCCAGCTTGGTACCCCTTTCTGGCGCTGGACGCCAAAACTGGTCAGATGGCTGGCGTTGAACGCCAATTTTGGGCCTTCTAATCCAACGCAAAGTATAGGCTATTATATATTGCTAGAAAGCTCTGGAAGTTAGCTTTCCATAGTCATTTAGAGAGCTCCATTTGGACTTATATAACTCTAGAAAAGCTCTTCTTTTGGAAAGCTCTAGATGTTCGCTTTTCATAGATGTTGAGAACGCTCCATTTGGACTTCTGTAACTCCAGAAAAGCTCTTTCGAATGCAAGGAGATCAGATCTGGATAACATCTGTAGTGCTTTCTCTGTCTTTAAATCAGACTTCTGCTCCAGCTCCTCAATTTCAACCAGAAAATACCTGAAATTGCCCAAAAATACAAGAACTCATAGTAGAATTAAAAAATGTGAATTTAACACTAAAACCTATAAAAACCTAATAAAAACTACTAAAAACTATAAGAAAATGATGTCAAAAAGCGTATAAAATATCCGCTCATCATGGGGGTAGAAATGCTGATAGTGTTCACTAACTCTCAAGTGGTAACTTCACAGATTAACGGTACCTATCAAGTCAAGGAACCCAACATGAAAAAATACTAAGATGAAGCACGAGAACAATTATCAATGTTCTCGGAAGGAGAACTTCGGTATATAACTCGGGATTCAAACGCCCAAGCAGATGCCCTCTCCAAGCTAGCCAGCACCAAGTCAGGGGGCAACAATAGAAGCCTCATCCAGGAGACTCTCCATGCACCATTAATATCAAAGGGAGATGACAGCTCAGATGTAATGACTATATCTAACCAAAATTTAGGATGGATAACCCCTACAGTCAACTATCTTAAATTTGATGTCCTCCCTAAGGACGAAAAAGAGGCTCGAAAACCTATAAAGGAGGCACAAAATTATTCTTTGGTCCACAATGTCCTATATAAAAAAGGCATATCAACACCTCTATTAAAGTGCGTCCCGACCTCTAACACAAACGAGGTTCTAGAAGAAGTACACAATGGCATATGTGGGAATTACTTAGGAGCCGGATCACTATCCAAGAAGGTGATCCGGCCCGGCTTCTTCTGGCTGACCTTACAAAGAGAAGGATGCCAATTTTCATGTGGCACCTCCTAAAGAGCTTATTAGCGTCACCTCCCCCTGATTGTTTCCAAAATGAGGACTCGATCTTTTTGGACCATTTTTCCAAGCTCCAGGACAACTCAAATACCTCATAGTGGGGATTGACTACTTAACTAAGAAGATCGAGGCGGAACCACTAGAAACCATCACTGCCCAGAGAAGTCGAAAATTCCTCTATAAGAAATTATCACAAGGTCTGAAGTTTCCCACTCTATCACCACGGACAATGAAACCTAATTTACCAGCTCAACCTTTAGAAACCTAGTGGCCGACCACAAAATAAAACACCAATTTACATCAGTGGAACATCCTCAGGCCAATGGACAAGCTGAAGCCACATATAAAGTCATATTGGCCGGGTTGAAGCGTCGATTACAAGATGCAAAGGGAGCATTGGCCGACAAGCTCCCCTCAAGTTTTATGATCCCATAGAAATCACTGAAGAATCACCTAGTGTTATATTCTACAATGAAGGGATCAATACCCAAGTGCAAAAAAAGATCTCATCCTCCTCCCCGAAGTCCAAGAATAAGCCCGAATTAAAGAAGAAGCACTAAAACAGAGGATGACCTTAAGGTATAATCAAAAGGTGATCAAAAAAAGCTTTGCCATTGATGACCTCATACTAATCCGAAATGACATCGGAATTTAGAAGTCATGAGAAGGGAAGCTAGCAGCAAATTAGAAAGGACCCTACAAGATTGTCGAAGTTTTAGGAAAATGTTACTATAAAGTGTCCGACCTGCAAGGACAGGAGCTCTCGAGGTCTTGGCATGCATGCAACCTAAAGAAGTACTACAGTTAGGAAGTAAACCTTGTTCCCTGATGTACTCTTTTTTCCAACTTTAAGATTTTTTCCCTAAAAAGGGTTTTTTTCTAAAGGAGGTTTTAACGAGGCATCACAGCATGGGCTATGGGCGGTCAAAACCCTTAGTAGCAGGTTTATGTGAAGGAATTCTTATTCATCAATAAAAAATCTATTTCCTCTTAAGAAAGTTTCCTATAAAAAGCGCATTAATTTAAGCTCGACAAACCGTAAAAATCGTTGTCTGACCTAAAATGATCAGCAAGATGAAGTGACAAGGTACAAATTAATGTAAAAAGTTACATAAACAACTCATGAAAATCGACCTGTGAATCAAGGCGAAGCAAAAATGAAGTGTAAAAGTAACTTAACAAAGTCGATTACATGAAGTCGAAACTTATAAAAAGGAAACTAGAATAAACAAGTTTATCACTTTCAAACTTAACAACATCAAAAGTTGTCAAGATACAATCTCCAACTAAGCAATTGTATAAACGCCAATACTATAAAGACCTAGCATCATTAAGGTGAAGAAAGGCTCTTTAAACTTTAAAGGTTGTTGGAAGACAACTTAAAAAGTAAGTTTGTTCAAAAACTACTGGCTACTACAAAAAAATAAATTGTTTATCAAAGACTTACAAGTCGGGCCATCCAAAAAACAATGGAACAAAAGCTACCAAAAGCTATGATGAAGGGCCAAATAAAGGATTAAGTTCTTCCTCAGTCATTACATCCTAACCTCAAGCAGGAGGGGTTGGAGGATAAACAGAGACTGGCACAGCCGAGTTGCACCAGGCGGTGAAAGAGGGAGCTCGGCATTAACAGCTTCAGAAGGGACCTCAGGAGTCTGAGAAGTCTGGCCGACTTAAGCACCCAAAGACTTCAGGTTGGGAAAATCCTCCTCCACATCATCATCAGGGTCCGGACAATCTTCCCGTCCACCACAATGCTATCTTAGCTGAATAGAGAAAGATCGGCCTCAGGAGCCAGAACTTGAACCTGGGCCTTTAGATTGGCAAACATTTCGTCTATCCCTTTAGCACAGACTCCTCTAGGGTAGCATATCTTTCCTTGGCCTTCTCCAACCCCTCCTTAAGGTTGAGCTTTTCCTCGAAGACTCAGGCATAGCTTTCCTTGACCTTCTTTTGTAACCCCTATGCCATAGCTGTAGTCACCTCTAACTTTTTTATCCTGGCTCGAGCCTTCTCTAGGTCGGACAATAGCCCATCCTTCTCCTCCTCTAACTCCCTTTTTATTGCAATTAACCACTCCACCTCAGCTCAGGTGGCTACTAAGGCACTCTGAGTAACACTAAGAGGTGTCTTCTGCAACTCCTTGGATATAGAGGCACACACTCTAGCCAACCGAATTTGATTTTGGGCTATGAGCTAGAGATTATTCTGAATAGCCACGTCATCCATATTGATGCAGCTATGAGGGAGAATGTTCTTTTCACTCCAGGCCAGCCCGTCAAAACCTTTATCATATATACTACTCACCTCTACGATGGTTTTTTGCTTCTTGAGAGGAGGCTCTGAGGATGAAGGAGAAGGGTGGATTGTCACGGTCACTGAAGGGGAGTCGAGAGCTATTAACTGACTTGAGGGAGCAGGGATGATCTTCTTCTAGGCCGAAGTACCCGAATCCAATTTCCTCGAAGAAGATCGGATAGAGGTATCCCTGGCTTCCTTCTCTTGAATGCTTCGAGCCACGAGAATTTTTCTGGTCTGGCACAGTTGTTTCATCGCTGTAGATTTTAGGAGTCATTTGTTCTACCAAAAAAATAAAAGGTACCTTCGTTAAACAAATTACAATTGAAAGTCATAAAGCTAAAGGTCGAAAAGTTACCTAGCTCGGACCAAAATCGCCACCAACGTTTTCTGCAATTTCTGCACGTGGCGCACATCACGCGTACGATGTACACATTGCTGTGCAACTTTGCTTATCACGCATACGCGTCAGGCACGCGTACGTGTCGTTGTGAAAAGATCCAAGTCACGCGCACGCGTGAGCCATGCGTGCGCGTCGATCTTCGCTGGTCATCTCCTTTGTTTCTTGTGTTCCTTCCATTTTTTGCAAGCTTCCTCTCCATCCTCTAAGCCATTCCTGTTCTATATAGCCTGAAAATACTTAACACATAGATCACGGCATCGAATGGTATAAAAGGACATTAAAAATTGACAATTTAAATGCTTAGGAAGCAAATTTTTAATCATAGAACAAAATTGGGAAGGATTTGTAAAACCATGCAAATTGTATGAATAAGTATACAAAGAATTGATAAAAACCACTCAATTTAGCACAAGATAAACCATAAAATAATGGTTTATCATTGACCCCTCAAGAGTTGAGTTCTGTAGGTGGTGCAAGGCACAATTGAATGGTTTTCAAAGGAAGATTTGGATCCTTGATATGTTCCCAATCCCTCTAGGTTAGGTGGAAGCTCCAGTACTCTCTGTATGGCACCCTCGGAGACAGGGACTTGCTGCTGACGAACATAGACAGTCTGCAGAGTAGGCGAATAGAAGTTACAGTAGAATTCAACTTTCCATGATAGGTTGGCCTCTTGTGGCTGCCGCGTTAAGAATCTCTACTGTCTCCTCTCGATGTGGGGCTCCGCAAAATCAACAAAATATGTTGGAAGAATGAGTAGATGTTCATTATTGTAATTCCTCTCAGCTAGGATGGGGAACATCTGCTCGCAATAACGGTTAGTGAACCGTGTGGAGTCCCGTGTAGGAAAGGTTTTTTATGCTTCATCAACTTTGATGATCTTCTTCACTCGCTTTGTTGGCGGCTTGACGCTGGTAGATGGTGGCGCCTTAGCCGGTGCTCTCTTGATTCCTCTCCTTGCCGGTAGATTTTCAGAACCCTTCTCCTTTCCTCTTTTAATGGCATCCTAAAGAAGGAAGAAAGAGAATTAAATTCAAATATAGATAACTAACAATTGGAAGGAAGTAAGTCCAAGTAATAATGAATGCCAAATGAAAAGGGATGTCCTATGCATGGTAGCTACAACATGCATGGAAGACATTAAGTGAAATTATGAAGGCAATTCATAACAAATAGATGCAAGAGGGTTAAAAGCATGCAAGTAATAGGCATGAGAAGCATAACTCAAGCATCAATTATTAAATGTACTAAATTAAAGAGCTCTTGTATGATGACAATTGTGAATGATAATCCACATACATATGGATTACAAGTGTTGTGAAAAAGAGAGGTATTAAAGTGTAAGAGTAAAGTAGAAAAGAGTTCAAAATGCCATAAGAGCTTTTTCACAAACACTTGGTGTGCTAGGAATTAAAATAATGGATCCAAATGTATATGGGAGCCAAAATAAAATTTCAATTGTCAAATCACTCCTCATAATATCCACAAGCCCAAAGATAATAAAGTAATACCCAAATAAAGCTCCAATACCAACATAAAAATGCATGAAAAAGAAACCATAAATGACTAAGGTAATATAAAATTAAGAGGAAAGAAAAACAATTAAATGCAACAAATGAAAGAAGAATAAAAGAGTAAAGGGGAGGAAGAAAAGAAACCTGAGGAAGAAGATGAAAAGGGAAGAAGAAAGCAGTAGAAAGTAGGAAATAAGAAGAAGGAAAGAAGGAAGAAGAAAGAAGGAAGAATTAGGAATGAAAGGGAATTAGGATTTGGGAGGGGGAAAATTAAAACTGGGCGGCGCGCTGGTGTATTGGTGCGGCGCGCTGGTGTATTGGTGCGGCGCATGCAACGTGCACGCGTACCTTACGCATACGCGTGGGTCGCGCAAAACTGGGGGTGACGCGTAAGCGTCGGTCACGCGCACGCGTGACCATGATTGTGCTAATTGCGCGAGACCAGCCCCGCACAAGCACAACTCTTTGTTCATTCTGGGTTGGGGGCCAAAATTTTATACGATGCGTGCGCGTCAGGCACGCGCACGCGTGGGTGGCCATTAGGTGAAATGACGCGCACGCGTCATGGACGTGTACGCGTGGGTGAGTTTGTGCCTCTAGCACAGTGCCAGTCCCAGACCATCACAACTCTCTATTCAGCACGCTATTTACGCCGATTGCCATATCCACGCGTGCGCGTGTTGGACGCGTACGCGTGGGTTGCCAAAGTTGCACGTGACGCACACGCGTGATGTACGTGTACGCGTGGGCTTGTTTGCGCGCAAAGCATGGTTCCAGCGCCATTCCTGTGTAACTCTCTGTTGAATTCCTAAAATTTTGGCATTAACAAGTGACGCGTGCGCGTCCTAGACGCTTGCGCGTCAAATGCTCTTTTTTTAATACAAAATGCAGATGATGATGCAGAAATTATGAATTAACATTGATAAAAATAAAATAAAATAAAACTAAGAATAAAAAGGGACGATCATACCCTGGTGGGTTGTCTCCCACCTAGCACTTTTCTTTTACGTCCTTAAGTTGGAAGATCCACAAGGTTAGTCTTCTTCTGTTGGTGGATCCTCCAAGAGGAAGACCTCCAGCTCCTTATTGTTTTTTATTTTCTCACCATGATACAGCTTCAAGTGGTGGCCATTGACTTTGATGAATTTGGAGCTTGAGGGATGACTCAGGTGGAAGACTCCATATGGCTATGCCTTCTGTACTTTATAGGGACCTTCCCATCTTGATCTCAGCTTGCCTAGCATGAGCCTCAACCTTGAGTTATAAAGGAGAACCAGCTCCCCAGGTCTGAACTCTCTTATCTTGATATGTTTGTCATGCACAGCCTTCACCCTCTCTTTGTATAGCCTGGAGTTGTCATATGCTTCGAGTCGAAGGTTCTCCAGTTCTGCTAGTTGCAGCTTCCTTTCAGCACCAGCTTTCTCAAATCCCATGTTTCATTCCCTTACCGCCCAGAAAGCTTTGTGCTCCATATCCATTGGGAGGTGACAAGCCTTACCGTAGACTAGGCAGAATGGACTCATTCCGATGGGTGTCTTGTATGCTGTCCGATAAGCCCAGAGCGTATCTACAAGCCTGGTACTTCAGTTTTTTCTATAAAGCTTGACAATCTTCTCCAATATACGCTTTATTGCTTTGTTAGACACCTCGGCTTGCCCATTGGTCTGAGGATGGTAAGCCGCTGCAACCTTGTGAATAATGCCATATTTCTTCAGTAGACCTGTCAATCTCCTGTTACAAAAATGAGTGCCTTGATCACTCAAGATTGCTCGTGGTGATCCAAAGTGACAGATAATATTATTTCGAACAAAGGAGACAACAATATTAGCATCATCAGTACGGGTAGGAATTGCTTCCACCCATTTGGAAACATAATCAACAGCTAATAATACGTATAAGAAACCATTAGAGTTTGGAAATGGACCCATGATGTCAATACCCCAAACATAAAAAATTTCACAGAATAACATAAGCTGTTGGGGCATCTCATCCCTCTTGGATATATTCCCAAACCTTTGGCAAGGGGAGCAAGATTTACAGAAGACAGTAACATCCTTAAAAAGAGTAGGCAACCAGAATCCACAGTCTAAAATTTTTCTACCTATTCTTTGAAGAACCAAAATGTCCACCACTCTCAAAAGAGTGGCAGGCCTCTCTAATTGACTGGAATTCTGATTGTGGCACATACCTTCTAATTATTTGGTCAGCACCACACCTCCATAAATATCGGTCATCCCAAATATAATATTTGGACTCGCTTTTAAGCTTGTCCCTTTGATGCTTAGTAAAATTAGGAGGGAAGGTATGACTAACCAGATAATTAGCTATAGGTGCTGTTCATGCCCTGGCTCGAGCTGCACAACCCGGGCTGATTAAAGACAAGTCGACCGACCTCTTTAGGTTTAGATTTCCCGACCTCTTCTTAAAGAGTTCGGCCAAATTGTCAAAAGAGCCCAAAGCAGGCCCAAACGAAGGAACACAGCCCAATCTAAAGGCAGCCAAAGCCTAGAAAGATAAAGGCAGTTCCCCTTAAAGATAATATGACTTCACTCAAAGATAAGATAAGATAAGATAACTATCTTATCTCCAGAAAGGTCATTCCACACTACTATAAATACACTGGAGCACCCAGGTATAACTCATACTCTAATTCTACTAAAAACCTGCTTAAAGCCCATGCTAACTTAAGCATCGGAGTCTCTTGCAGGTACCACCACCCTCCGGTGACAAAGGATCAGAAGCACCACCGAGTCCAATAAGTCGGACACGATAGCTCCGACCACCATCGCAGATCTTATTCGAGATCGACTTTCACTTTCAGGTAACCCTCGGAACATTGGCGCCATTGCCGGGGAACCTGGAAGTCATCCCATCATCATGACGGATGACATTGACAACGATCACAACTCTGATTTGGAAAACAGAACACCGCACAAGAACGCGGACACAACACCTAAAGATAAATCTCAGCAAAATAGAGAAAAGCAAATATAGAAATTTTAGAAGCCCTCTGAGAACAACAAAATCGGCTTAAGCAGCTTGAACAGGAGGCCGAATTCCAGCGCGAAGCCGAAAGAAACCTCCGAAGAGAAACTAGGCGACGCCGAGAGCTAGAGGAAAAGCTCCTAAAACTCGAAGCCGACCTAAAAACTAAAACCATTCAACCCGGTCACGAGAACAACTCCCCCAAAGATCAAGATCCCTTCACCAAAGAAATCATGAAAGCTAAAGTTTCGAAGGATTTTAAAGCTCCCGACATGACCCCATACGAATGTATCTTTGATCCAAGCCATCATCTTAGCAATTTCAGAAGCAGAATGTATCTCACTGATGCCTCGAACGCTATTCGTTGCAAAGCCTTCCTGACAACCCTAACAAAAACAGCTATTAAGTGGTTCGACAGTCTGCCTCCCAAGAAGATCCCAAGCTGTGAAAGAATAGGTACGAGCTCTACTGGAGACAAGATTCATAAGAGAAGTCAAGTACCCACTATGGCTAGCCAACATTGTATTGGTGAAAAAGTCAAATGGGAAATGGCGGATGTTCACTAATAACATCGATCTGAATAAAGCCTGTCCAAAAGATCCCTATCCACTCCCAATGTACCCACCTGATCAAGAAAAGACCTCATTCCTAACCCCAAAAGCAAATTACTGTTATGTCATCGTGCCATTCGGACTCAAAAATGCAAGAGCTACCTACCAAAGATTAATGAATAAGGTCTTCTCAGACCATATCAGGAAATTCATGGAGGTATATATAAACGACATGCTGGTAAAAACACAAAGTGAGGAATCATTACTGTTCGACCTCGCCAAAGTGTTCGACACCATCAGAGAGAGCAAAGCATGCGACTTAATCCCACAAAGTGTACCTTTGCAGTAGAAGCCGGCAAATTCCTGGGTTTCATGCTAACACAACGAGGAATTGAGGCGAACCCGGATAAATGGCGACTTATACTCAATATGAAAAGTCCGACCTGCGTCAAAAAAGTACAACAACTCAACGGAAGACGGGCAGCCTTGTCCAGATTTCTAGTCGAATCGGCAAGAAAGAGGTTTGAATGGACCACAGAGTGCGAGCAAGCCTTCTAGGATTTCAAAAAATTCCTGGGATAACCACCCATTCTTACTCGACCACGGGAAGGAGAAGCACTCATATTATACCTCGTAGTGGGAAGTTGAGCGATAGCCTCAGCACTAGTTAGAGAAGACGAAAGTGGGCAACAACCCATCTACTTCATCAGCAAAGCCCTACAAGGGGCCGAACTGAACTATCAAAAGATAGAAAAGTTCGCCTACACTCTCATACTAACTTTTCGAGGACTTTGCCCATATTTTCAAGCTCACACCATCAAGGTTCGGACTAACCAACCCATGAAAGGCATTCTACAGAAGACAGACTTAGCTGGAAGAATTCTACAGCGGGCAGTCGAGCTATCTGAGTTCGATCTCCAATATGAAGCTCGGACGTTCATCAAGTCTCAGTATTTGGCCGATTTCATTGCTGAGTACACTGACACCCCGAGTACTCCTACAAAATAGAATCTCTATGTAGATGGCTCTTCAAACATAACCGGGAGTGGTGCAGGCGTGATAATAGAAAGCGATCAGGGAATCCAAATCGAACTCTCCCTAAAGTTTGAGTTCCCTGCAAAAAGTACTACGAGCCGGATTTTTTGGCCGACTTTGAAAAAAGAAGCAATCGAGTTCGTTAAGACATGCCCACCATGTCAGAAACATACTAACTTCCACATCGCCCCACCAGAGGAGCTCATCAGCGTAACATCACCTTGGCCATTCGCAAAATGGGGACTCGACCTCCTTGGACCCTTTCCCCAAGGATCAGGACAAGTCAAGTTCCTCATTGTAGCGGTGGATTACTTCACAAAATAGATTGAGACAGAGCCCCTAGCTAATGCCACTGTGATGATCGAATTTTTGATGGTTTAGAATTCACAAATGAATTTTCGTTGCAAGTATAGTTTCTAAACCAACATTAATCCTTTCATACAAAGATTTGTTTGTCACTGAAACAAACCCCTAAATTTATAAACCGAGGTATTGGACCTCGTCGTTCTCCCTAGGAATTGCGATAAAGTGTTCTTGTTATTGGTTATGAGGTATGTTTGGGGTTTTTGAGATTTTTAGACAAGAAATATAAATGGAAAAGAAAATAAACTAACAACTAACAAAGCTCTTGGCAAAATATGAGAACTAGAAGTCCTATTCTAGTTATCCTCCTCAAGTGTGACCACAAATTGTCCATTGCTACCACTTAGTTAACCTTTAACCATGGAGGAAAGTCAAGTGGATGAATTAACTTGATTCCACAAGTCCTAGCCAACTCCCAAGGGAAAGACTAGCTTTAGTGGTATCCAAATCAATTAGCAACTTCTAATTATCAATCAACAAAGGAATTAGATAACTCAAGCGTCACTAATTACTCTACCAAAGCCAACAGGATAAAAATCTATACTAAAATCCAACCAAGCATTTCATCAAACACTTGGAAGGCACAAAAGAAAAGCATAGTAAATTGTCAACTAGAATGAAATCTAACAATAATTATTGCAAAGAATTAACAACAACAAGCAAAAGAAACACAATTATTATGAATTACCTCTAATTGAATTTAAAGAGAATAGAAGGAACAAGAGTAGATCTACAACAAAGTATAGGAACAACATAAAGGAAATTACAACAAAAGAATAGAAGAATGATGATTGCAACAACAAAGAATTCAGAAGAAGAAGTAGAGAGAGCATGAATTAAACCCTAGATCTAAGAATTAAACCTAATCCTAATTCTAATACTAGAGAGAAGTGAGAGCTTCTCTCTCTAAAAGTACTTCTAAACTAATCCTGATGTGTGTGAAGGAGCAAAAATTGTGAATGATGATAAAATTTATAATTCCCTTCAATTCTTGGTCCTTTTATGCATTTTGGCGCCAAAGTTGGTTACAAACTGGGCCAGAGTCCTCTCAGAAATCGCCAGGCACGTTTTCTATTTAAAAATCATGTGCGACCACCGACGCGTACGCATACAGTGCGCGTACGCGTCCATGGAGCTTTTCACAATTCACGCGTGCGTGTATAGTGCACGTGTGCGTGGATGAATATATCCATATCTTTGGCTTTTTCATGATTTCTCCACTTTGCATGCTTCCCTCTTCATTTCTTTGATCCATTCCTAGCCTTTTCAATCTGAAATCACTTAACAAACACATCAAGGCATCTAGTGGAATCAAAGGTGAATTAAATTTAGCTAATTAAAGACCTAGAAAGCATGTTTTCATACTTAAGCACAAATTCGGAGAAAATCATGAAACTATGCTATTTCATTGAATAAATGTGGGTAAAAGGTCATAAAATCTCCTAAATTAAACACAAGATAAACCCTACAAATGGGGTTTATCACACTACTCAAAGAAGTCGGAAATTTTTGTACAGAAACATTGTTACAAGGTTCGTGGTTCCTAACTCCATCACCACGGACAATGGCACCTAATTCACAAACACAGGTTTCAGGAAGTTGGTAGCTGACTTGAAAATAATGCACCAATTCACATCCGTAGAATACCCCCAAGCTAATGGGCAAGCAGAAGCAGCTAACAAAGTCATATTGGCTAGGTTAAAACGGAGATTACAAGACGCAAAGGTAGCCTGGGTTGAAGAGCTCCCGCAAGTCCTATAGGCATATCGGACAACTCCACACTCCACCAAAAAGGAATCACCTTTCCGATTGGCTTACGGAATGGAGGCAATGATCCTGGTAGAAATCGAAGAAGGATCCCCCAGAACGATCTACTACAATGAAGAGGCCAACTCCCAAAATTAAAGGGAAGAGCTCGACCTACTTCCAGAAATCTGAGAAAGCGCTCGAATTAGGGAAGAGGCGTTAAAACGTCGAATGGCCTCAAGATACAATCGAAGAGTCATCCGACGAAGTTTCGCCCACAACAATCTCATTTTAATCTGAAATGACATCGGAACAGGTCGACCAGGAGAAGGAAAGCTCGCAGCTAATTGGAAAGGACCCTACCGAGTTACCGAGGTACTGGGAAAAGGCTACTATAAGGTGTCCGAACCAGAGGGGCGAGAGCTACCAAGGTCATGGCACGCCTGCAACCTAAGAAGGTATTATAGTTAGGAGGTAATAAAGATTTTAGGTCAAGGTGCACTCTTTTTCCTGAAAAGGTTTTTTAACGAGGCACCAAGCCAAAATCTGCAAAATTACCTGACTTAGAAGGGTAAGCACCTACATGTATATATTTCGTATGCCTATATGTCTACTTTCTATTTGAATAAAACTTTTCGGATTCTCTACAAAAGTTTCTCTACTAAAACGCATTAATCTGAACGCAAAAATTCATCGCCCGATTACAAAGCTACAGGTCGGCAAGGTGAAAACCAAATTCACCGCCCGATCACGATGAAAATCGAATTCATCATCCGATTTTGACAAAGGTGGCCAAGTGAGAACCAAACTCACTGCCCAATCTCTACAAAATCGGCAAGATAAAAAAGCGATAAAAACGGATTAATGCAAGAAGTTATAAAAAGTAATCCATAGAAAGAGGCCTGACGAGTCTGAGTAAAAATGGATTGCTAAAAATAAGTTAGAATGGACCGACATGAAGAAGTCGGACCAATCGACATGAAAGCTACAAAAGTTATAAAAGCTAATCCATAGAAAGAGGCTTGACCAGGTCTGAGTAAAAATGGATTGCTAAAAATAACTGAGGACGGACCAACATGAAGAAGTCGGACCAATCGACCAAAGCGACAGAATTATATAAAGTAATCCATAGAACAAGCCTGGCAAGGCCTGATTAAAAATGGATTACTAAAAATAACTCTAGAAAGGATCAACAAGGAATGTCAGACCAATGAAGGGCGTGCGCTAGAAGGGACACAGCTCTACCCAAAAAGCAACGACTCCACAACAAAGCCACTAGAGTTGTTCAGACTAAACTAACAAAGTTCTACGAGAACACTAGAAAGTTGTCGAACAAAGCTAGCATCAAAAGTAGAAAATGAACAAACACAAGGCAATCAAAAAGAGGTCAGACAGCAAAATTCCAACACTCTAAAGATTTCTGGAAGTGGCAAAATTGCAAACAAACATATCAAGAGAAACAAAGCTACTATAATAAAAAATCAGAAGGCCACCTGAAAGTCGGCCTTAAGAGTTCGAGGGTATTTGTTTTTCCCAAATAAAGTTACTAAGAAAAGCAACCAAAATGTCAAAGCAGACCATACAAAGTTACAAAAGGAAAAGAGTTCAAAAGCCCACAAACCGGGCTAAACGAATACATAAAAAGTCACAAGGGATCCAAGGTCTCATCAATGGCGGTACACTGGGTCGTTGAGGGAGGAATGATCTTTATAGGAATCGCATCTCAACGATGTTATCCAAACTAAAAAGACTAAGGTCGAGCTCGGGAGCAAGAACTCGGACCTGAACTTTTAGGTTCTCATATGCATCCGTCACGCTGCCCACAAGATAGCCCTGAAGCTCAGAATAGTCAGCACGGGCCGAGTCAAGCCTCTCCCTGGTCTCCAGCAACTCGCCATAAGTTCGAGTATAACTCTCCTTCGACTTCTTGGCCATCTCCTCGGCCAGATTCGCAGCAGCCTCCGCAGCAACAGCCGTGGATTTCTCTTTCTCTACATCCAGTTCCTACTTGGGCACTTTGGCGTCCAGCTCATCCTTCAACCCCTTGATCATGTCATACTCCGGCTTGGCTTCTAGCATAAAAGCCTTCGTCGCATGGATGGGAGAGTCTTGGATTGAGCGAAACAAAGCTGCACCCATGTGCACCATCTGAACACTACTACTGGTGATGAAATCCAGGTGGTGCAGGATGGACACGTCGTCCATAGAAAGTCGGCCATAAGGGCTAATCTGGTTATCAACAAATCTTACAGCATCAAAGTCAGGGGCATCCAGATTATAGGGTTCAACAGTCTTCTGCTTCTTGGGTAGAGGACCAGCAGCACAAGGAGAGGCAGCACCAGTGGTCGACTGGGGAGGATCAGAAGAAGCCAGGCAAACCTGGGGGTCGGTATGACTCTCCTCGGCCCAGAGGTATCCAAGGTCGACTTTCTCAGAGTAACTCTCGAAGATCTCTCCCCAAAACCTTTGGCCGAGATGTTCTGGGCCACAGTCTCCTTCCTCGCTCTCTTAAAGGCCTTCATGGAATCACTGGTCTTCACCATCTCTAAAAAAGAAAGCAGCAAAATCAGAATTACGAAGTAAGAAAGGGATGGATTCACGAAACAAGCAAATAAAACAGAGGAAAAAGATGAAGAGAAATCGGCAACTACCCAATTCAGCTCAGAGAAGCGAGGGATCCCCTAAGAACCCTTTTGTGTCGAGGTGAGGAGATTCCCCCTAATTCTCCTTCAACACATGTACGAAGGCCTGCTCGACTTCATCTAACATTTCCCAAGTATACTTAGACACTACCACATTCTTTTGCCAGCATAAGGGGAAGGCAGGCTCATTATTCTGTTCCAAGAAGAAAGGCCGAGCTCCTTCAACAGCTCGGACCTTAAAATAATAGTTTTTGAAATCCTTAAAAGATTCATCGTACATAGAAAAAACTTTCTTTCCCTGGGCAGCTCGAAAAGAAATCCAGGAAGCCTTCTTCTTAGCTGCCCTAGGCTTCGTCAAGACAAAAGGGTAAAGAAAGAGAGTTTGAGAAGGACGGACATCCAGTTCTTGGCACAACAGTTGGAAGATTTTTATGAAGCCCCACGAGTTCGGGTGAAGTTGAGAAGGAGCTACGTTGCAGGACCATAACAGGTCCGTCTCAAACGAAGTAAAAGGAATGGTGATGTTCATTTGGCTAAAAAATTAATCATACGCATAAAAGAAGGGACGTTTGATAAATCACTATTTTATGGTTTATCTTGTGCTCAATTGAGTGGTTTTTATCTACTCTTTACCCACTTATTTCATACTATTTGCATGGTTTTACATTTGCCTTCCTAATTATGTGCTTTGATTGAAAACA
The DNA here is from genome assembly GCF_000816755.2 of Arachis ipaensis. NCBI lineage: Eukaryota > Viridiplantae > Streptophyta > Magnoliopsida > Fabales > Fabaceae > Arachis > Arachis ipaensis. The sequence goes on from NC_029794.2 coordinate 91,316,847, forward strand.
TGCTTCTTTGATCTTATATTTGCTTATTATTAATCCTCTCTTATTACCATTAGATGCCTTGATATGTGTGTTAAGTGTTCTCAGATATTATAAGGCAGGAATGGCTTGGAGGATGGGAAGAAAGCATGCAAAAGTGGAAGGAATGCAATAAGTTGGAGAAATTGCTAAGTTGTCCAGCCTGACCTCTCTGCACTCAAACGGCTATAACTTTAGCTACAGAGGTCCAAACGACGCGGTTCTAGTTGCGTTGTAAAGCTAACGTCTGGGGCTTCGATTTTATATATAATATGATATAGTTCCTTTGACGCTAGGTGACGCGACCACGTGATCCATGCGGCCGCGTCGCAGTGACGAAAAAACCAGCGTGGCAAAATTTGAAACCAGCGAATTCTGGACTGTTTTTGACCCAGTTCTCGGCCCAGAAAAGACAGATTAGAGGCTATAAAGTGGAGGAATGCATCCATTCATAGGAGAGCTCTCATATTTACAATTTTAGGAGTAGATGTAGTTTTTAGAGAGAGAGGTTCTCTCCTCTCTTTTAGGATTAGGATTTAGGATTTCTCTTAGTTTTAGGAGTGACTCTCAATCCCAGGTTTAATATTCCTTTTACTTTATATTCCTCTTTTTACTTTCACATGCTTCAATGCTTGTATTAGATATGTTGCCCAATTGGCTTATGAACTTTTCATGTTAAGATATGCATATTTTATTTAATATTATTTGAGGTATTTCAGATTTAAGATTGCTTTGCTTATATTGATGCTTTTAATTTAATTTAGATATTTTCTTCCTTTTGGCTTTGGTTAGGTAATTGGTAACACTTGAGTTGTCAAACTCAGGAGTGGTTGAAATTAGTAGATTTTGCTTTAGCTAGGATTGCTCTAACACTAGTCTCTCCACAGGAGTTGACTAGGACTTGAAAATCAAGCTAATTAGTCCACTTGACTTAACTAAGTGGGATTAAAATCCAATTCTCATCACATCTGATAAGGCTAACAAGGACAGGATTTCCGGTTCTCATACCTTGCCAAGAGTTTATTTTACAGTTATTTATTTATTTTTATCACTCGAAAATATACCTGTGCGCATTACCCAAACTTCCAAAACCCCCAATTTACAATCTTCATAACCAATAATAAGAACATATCTCCCTGCAATTCCTTGAGAAGATGACCCGAGGTTTGAATACTCGGTTATCAATTTCAAAGGGGTTTGTTACTTGTGACAACCAAAACGTTTGTATGAAAGGACTTTTGAAGGTTTAGAAACTATACTTGCAACGAGGATCCATCCGCAATTTTCTAGACCACGCAAAAGTTCTCTCATCAAAATGGCGCCGTTGCCGGAGAATTACAAACGTGTGCCTTATTATTGGTTATTGTAAATATTTTCTTTTTACTTGTTTATTTATTTTTATTTTTGTTTTTATTTTTGCTTTTTCATAAATTAAGAGGTTATTGGTTTTCTATTAAAAAAAAAAATTTTTCAAAAATTTGTTCTTAGTGTTCATCTTGATCTTCAAGTTGTTCTTCACGTTCATCTTGGCCTTCAAGCTGTTCTTAGTTGTTTTTTTTGTTTTGATCTAAAAATTTGAAATTTGGTGTCATTTTATTGTTTTTCTCTTTCCTCATTAAATTCAAAAATATTTTTAATTAATTTTTTTCGAAAAAAAATTCAGATTTTTATTTTTAAAATTTTTATCTTATCTTATCTTATTTCAAAAATCAAATTTCAAATTTCAAAAATTTAAAATTCAAATTTCAAAACTTCAAATTTCAAATTTATTTTTATTTACATTTTTAATTTTTATTTACTACTATGAACTCTCACCCCTTTGGCTATGAGTCTGGTTACAATTATGTTGCAGGAAGAAGAAATTATAATGAGAACAGGCATCAAGGTTGGAACAATCAAAGATGGGAGGAGCCACAAGGATTTGATCAACCCTCTTGGCAACAACCACCTCCAATGGACTATCAACAACCACCACCATATGCCTATAAACCCTTTCCTCAACACAACTTGGGACCACCATACTCACAAGCCCTTTTCCACCATTCACCTCCATATGACCCTAACCCTCAACCACCATACCAACCACCTTATGAGCCATATGAACCATATATAGAACCACCCCAATTCCAATCCAATCACTCCCAACCACTACCACTTTCTTTTGTATCATGTCCAAGTCCGGCAACCCGAGAAGCAGAGGTTCACCTAAGGGAAACAGTAAATAAATTTCAAACAACCATTCAATAACTGGAGCAAGTATTAATTCAATGGGCTTCTAGACGCTCAAATATACAAGGGTCAACTACAGCCCCATGTGGATAATTTCATGAAGGGCGTAGCATGAAGGAGATACTAGAGGCTCCAGTGGACAAGACAGAGCATGAATTCATACTAGAACAAGTAGAAGAAGTTGTCATCGTTCAAGAAGAAGAGTTGGTTGAAGACTTAGGAGATGCATAACCTCCATGGGAAAGTCCAGTCATAGAGCCTCCTTCCAAGACGGTTGAAATTGATGCTGAGGAGGGTGTACAACCTCCAAAGCATATCATAGTTGAAGACTTGGAAGAGGTTGATCAAGAGATAGAGATTCAAGAAGAAGAAGCACAACCGCCCATGCCCTTGGAAAGCAATGAAGAGGAGATTAAATTGGAAGAGAGCTTCCAAGAGGAAGAGGTTGAAATTGAAGAAGCTTGCAAAGAGGTGGTAATTATCAGAGAAGAGTACAAGGGAGTGGAGCTTGCAATTTCATTAAAAATACCTCCCCCTAAGTTGCCATCATCCTTCACAACATTCAAGTGGGTAAAATTCATATCACATAGCTTTCTAATCCCACTTGAATATGGGCTACTGGAGACGGATGGCCAACTTAGAGCTCTTTGTGGCATTAAGAGTAAGAGGAAGATGGCCAGTGATAAGAATTGTCAAGCAAGGTTCATCATGGTTGGAAGCTTTAAGTTTAAACACAAAGGTTGGTATAAAGCTCAACTGAATGGGTCTAGGAAGCTGTTTGGTCGCTGCAGCGAGAATTCATATCACCTTTCACCCGGCTGGAAAAATGCAGATCGAGACAAAAACGGGTGTAAAAGTAAAGTTTGGGATCCTGGAATCTGTTCTGGCATTTGTCACTCCGGGAGCCTAAGAATCTGTTTGAAGCTTCTTAAGGGCTTTACATGCTTAGTTTGGGATCCCGGAGGACACTGGAATCACAAACATTGGTGGAGATTCCTGGATGGGTTCAAGCACAAGCCACCATAACAGGAAGCTCACCAAATGTCCAACTTAAGGACTTTAACTAAAAGTGCTAGGTGGGAGACAACCCACCATGGTATGATCGCTCATTTTTCATTTTTATTTATTTGTTTTCGAGTTTTATTTTATTTTATTATATTAAACCTGGAGTTTTACATTAACACTACATTCTGCATTTTTTTTCAGATTATCAAAAAAAAAAAAAACCAAGAAC
>NC_029794.2:91320517-91330364 GCF_000816755.2 Arachis ipaensis
AGCACGCGACGCGACCGCATCAGCGACGCGTCCGCGTCGCAAGGAGATGGGAGACAATATTAATATGAACAGAGATTCGAAGGAGCAGTGCTGGAGGCTTGCCAATGGCACAAATCACCCCATGCGACCGCGTCGCTGACGCGACCGCGTCATATGGGAATAATGGCCTCCCATGCGACCGCGTCACCCACGCGGCCGCGTGACCTGAAATCGGCGTACAAAGGGTGCTTGGCCGAAAGTTGTGCTGGAGCTGGGCTGGACTCGTGCTAGTAGCACAAGCCCTGCCACGCGAACGCGTCACCCACGCGTCCGCGTCATATTGGAAATAAGGCAACCCGCGCGATCACGTCGACCACGCGACTGCGTCACCCTGGATTTTGGCAATACCAAGTTTCGAACAGAGAGTTGTGTGACCGCGAGGCTGCACTCGCGCCACTAGCACAAAATCAAGTCACGCGATCGCGTGCCCCACGCGTCCGCGTCACCTAACCTTATTGCGCACCACGCGATCGCGTCACCCACGCGACCGCGTCGCCAGCGTCGCACAACCTATCCAGATTAGTGCCAATTTTCTTATCTTTTGTTTTCTAATCCTAATTTCTTCCTTCTCTCTCCTTTCTCACTTTCTTTTTCTACTTCTCATTCTTTTTCACTTTCATTTTATTTAATTTATTTGCATACTTTCATTCATTGCATATTTTTATTTTTCTAAATTTATTATTGGTGTTCAAATGTTCTTATTCAACTGTTACATCTTTTCTGGTATTTTCTTGGTGCTTAATGACTTGTTTAATTCTGATTGAGTAATATTATTCAAATCAATGCCAATCTTTTATATCTGTATTACTTTTGCATAGACATGAATTTATATTATCTCTCCTTCCCGACTCTCTTTCCCATTGTTGTACATTTTGTACCACTGGCATGCCATGGCTTCTATTGTTTTCTCACTTGAATGTTGTAGCTACCATGTAATTGAGACCCTTATTATTTGGCATTAACCCACCCATACTGTATTTATTTTCCTATCTTTATTTCTGGGTTACTCTTCTTCCCTTTTTCTTTCAGGATGGCCACCCGGAAGGGAACCGGAAGACGTTTACATGGGGAGACAAACAAGTCCATCTGCACAATCCTTGAAGAAAAGCATCAGTTGGAACAACCCGTCCACCTGCACATCTTAGCATGCACCGAGGACGGTGCAATCTTTAAGTGTGGGGAGGTCGATACCGATCTCCATGGGTTAGTACCTTTCTGTGTCAACACCAATGTTTAAATTTTCTTTATTAAATTAATTGTTGCATTTGCATGTTTAATTGCATGTTTATTTGATTTTTGCATTTAGTTACTGCTTGGTTAAAATAATAAATCTCTTTTCAAGATCCTATTTTTGAAAAAAAAAATTCACTAATTTAAATAAAAATTTTTAAAAAAATTTTTATGTGTTAAATTTGTTTGAAGTTGTATTTGGAACATGGTTTTTGAGTCAAAGAACACACAACCTGTGAGACTTTGAGCTTATTCACATGGTTACATTATTTAACCATAAATATTTTATTTCTGTGTGTTCCCTTCTCTATGATTGTAATCTATATTTTGTTCCAACCTATATGTCCATTATTTAGTGTATTTACATATTTGCATATGATTGAGGCCATTATTTGATTTTAGCTCACTTATCACAAATAAGCCTACCCTTTAAATCACCCTTGTCAGCCACTTTGAGCCTTTTAATCCCCATTTGTTCTATATTTTACCACATCAGTAGCCTTAAGCGGAAAACAAATTAATTATCCCAATTGAATCTTTGGTTAGCTTAAGATAGAGATTGTGTATCAAATAAGTATGGGGAAATTGTGGGAACATGGGTTGATAAGGGAATGTAACATGTTTCTAATTTATTTGAATATTAGGAATTTGGGAACCTACTCATAAAAAAAAAAACCAAAATAGAAAAATAATAGAAAATCCATGTGCATTGATAAGTTATGTTTATTTCTCTACAAAAAAAAGAGAAAAAAAAAAGAGAAAAAAATATATATAATATAAATAAATAAATAAAGGGACAAAATTACCCCAATGTTAAGTTAATAAAAGATCAATGCACATGTGATAAAAATTAAAGAAAATTTGGTACATGAGTATGGGAATTATACAAAAGTGAGAATTATGGGTAGCTAGGCATGAATTTAAAAGTATATAGAGTATATGTATATTAGTTGAGAGCTTAGGTTAATTGAAGATTCATATTATAGCTCACTTGGCCATACATATATCCTTACCTTTACCTCAGCCCCATTACAACCTTGAAAAGACCTCATGATGTTTGCATTGGTACATTAAATATTTGTTGATTGGTTAGATGAAGAACAAGGTTTAGAAAGCATGACTAGAGAAGAGTAGAGTGAATAACCCTATACACTTGAGAGATTAGAGTGATATACACTACCAGTGAGGGTTCAATAATTGATTCTATGTTCCCTGCTTTCATGAGCTGTCTTCTTACAAGTTTACCTGATTTTTATTTTATGATTTGAATTAGTGAAATCTAATTTATGTTTGTCTTGGAGAACTTATTTATTTTTAACCAAGTAGGTAGAAACATTTTGCATGTAGTTGCATTCATATAGGTAGATTGCATTTCATACATCTCTATCATTCCTCTTCATCTTTATAGTTTCTCTTGAGCTTAGCATGAGGACATGCTAATGTTTAAGTGTGGGGAGGTTGATAAACCACTATTTTATGGTTTATCTTGTGCTCAATTGAGTGGTTTTTATCTACTCTTTACCCACTTATTTCATGCTATTTGTATTCCTAATTATGTGCTTTGATTGAAAACATGCTTCTTTGATCTTATATTTGCTTATTATTAATCCTCTCTTATTACCATTAGATGCCTTGATATGTGTGTTAAGTGTTTTCAGATATTATAAGGCAGGAATGGCTTGGAGGATGGGAAGAAAGCATGCAAAAGTGGAAGGAATGCAAAAAGTTGGAGAAATTGCTAAGCTGTCCAGCCTGACCTCTCTGCACTCAAACAGCTATAACTTTAGCTACAGAGGTCCAAACGACGCGGTTTTAATTGCGTTGGAAAGATAACGTCCGGGGCTTCGATTTGATATATAAAATGCTATAGTTTCCATGATGCTAGGCGAGGCGACCGCATGATCCATGCGGCCGCATCGCAGTGACGAAAAAACCAGCGTGGCAAAATTCGAAACCAGCGAATTCTGGACTCTTTTTGACCCAGTTCTCGGTCCAGAAAACACAGATTAGAGGCTATAAAGTAGAAGAATGCATCCATTCATAGGAGGGCTCTCATATTTACAATTTTAGAGTAGATGTAGTTTTTAGAGAGAGAGGTTCTCTCCTCTCTCTTAGGATTAGGATTTAGGATATTTCTCTTAGTTTTAGGAGTGACTCTTAATCCCAGGTTTAATATTCCTTTTACTTTATATTCCTCTTTTTACTTTAAGATGCTTCAATGCTTGTATTAGATATGTTGCCCAATTGGCTTATGAACTTTTTATGTTAAGATCTGCATATTTTATTTAATATTATTTGAGGTATTTCAGATTTAAGATTGCTTTACTTATATTGATGCTTTTAATTTAAGTTAGATATTTTCTTCCTTTTGGCTTTGGTTAGGTAATTGGTAACACTTGAGTTGTCAAACTCAGGAGTGGTTGAAATTGGCAGATTTTGCTTTAGCTAGGATTGCTCTAACACTAGTCTCTCCACAGGAGTTGACTAGGACTTGAAAATCAAGCTAATTAGTCCACTTTGACTTAACTAAGTGGGATTAAAATCCAATTCTCATCACATCTGATAAGGATAACAAGGATAGGATTTCCGGTTCTCATACCTTGCCAAGAGTTTATTACCTGTGCGCATTGCCCAAACTTCCAAAACCCCCCAATTTACAATCTTCATAACCAATAATAAGAACATACCTCCCTGCAATTCCCTGAGAAGACGACCCGAGGTTTGAATACTCGGTTATCAATTTCAAAGGGGTTTGTTACTTGTGACAACCAAAACATTTGTATGAAAGGACTTTTGAAGGTTTAGAAACTATACTTGCAACGAGGATCCATCCGCAATTTTCTAGACCACGCAAAAGTTCTCTCATCAACGTTCCCCCTGAGTTAAAGAAGGAAAACAAACTCTCTCATCAGGGTCAGATGCTACCAACTCGTAATTTTTCTCCTGACCTCTACTACTACAAATCCTATGATGATTCCTAAGTCGCGCACAGTATTCAGAATTAACCACAGTGACATACATCAAGACAAGAGAATCCAGCCAGTCAGACATGCCATCTGGGATCTTAGTGGACATCTCGACAATATTTTTGTGGGAAGACATGGGTCAACTAGTCCTACAGTGAGAAAAAAGAAAGATGGGTTACTAATCAAATAGATCGTTTAAATTAGGAAATAGCTCAGACAAATATGGAGATAACTCGGACAAATAGCACCCGAATATTAGAAAGTCAGATACAGCAGTAAAAGAAAATCCCAGAACTCACACCAAGGTCCAGAGGCATCCTTTGGAGGTAGTAACGAAGTAAGGATTCGGGAAAAATCTTGCAATCTAAGCCCTAAAAACACCAAAGATCAAATCCTTCTCTGACAAAGAAGATCCATACAAAACAGCGAACATCAAGCATGCAGAAATCATAAAAAAGATGCAACCTTTTTTCAAATTCATAGTCCGTTACTCCAAGATATAGACAGAAGAAGATCTACGCATAAAGAAATCAAGTAAATGGGGGCAGAAACAAGCAACAAATCGAAGAAACCCTCAAGGCGCACATTACAGGCACATTGACGCAGAAAAGATTCAAACTTTCTAAATCTAAACAAAGATCAAAACTTTTTCATTCCCAAACAAACACAAGCAACAAAAAGAACGGCGTAAAAGAGAGAGAGAAGACGAAAAACCAACTTGCAGTGGAGAAGAGATGATAAACGCTCAGAGACCGAAGTAACGACGAAACAATGCCAAACAATCACTTTCCAAAAAGAGGGAAGCGCGAAGAATGGAAAGATGTGAGAACAAAAGAACGAAGCGCCAGCAATGAGTCTAAGAGAAAGTGAAAGAAGAAACTGAGGGAAGAGGCTTTAATATTCAAAATGAAAGATACAAAGAGGGAAACAAAGGAAACGACAAAGAGTTCATGAAGTTTTTTGACCTTTGCACGTTTCCAAGAAAAAGCCAAACGCGCGTCATAGTTAAAGCAAGGAACGTTTTGCATTCAAGCTATTAATAGGAGTTCTACAACGAGATCAACAAAAGAATGCTCGAGCTCGGCTTTTCCAAAAAGAGATCGAAGTCTAAAAAGACACGACCTCAAAAAGAAGACCGCACTCAAGCAGGGGCACTGTTCATGCCCCGGGACGAGCTGCACGACCCGGGCTGATTAAAGACAAGTCGACCGACCTCTTCAGGTCTGGATTCCCCGATCTCTTCTTAAAGAGTTCGGCCAAATCGTCAAAAGAGCCCAAAGCAGGCCCAAACAAAGGAACACATCCCAATCTAAAGGTAGCCAAAGCCTAGAAAGATAAAGGCGGTTCCCCTTAAAGATAAGCTGACTTCACTCAAAGATAAGATAACATAAGATAACTATCTTATCTCTAGAAAGGTCACCCCACACTACTATAAATACACTGGAGCACCCAAGTATAACTCATACTCTGATTCTACTAAAATCCTGCTTAAAGCCCATGCTAACTTAAGCGTCGGAGTCTCTTGCAGGTACCACCACCCTCCGGTGACAAAGGATCAGAAGCACCACCGTGTCCAACAAGTCAGACACGACAGCTCCGGCCACCACCGCAGATCTCATCCAAGATCGACTTTCAGTTTCAGGTAACCCTCAGAACAGGTGCATACCAAGGAACTACCTTAGATATTGTGTGCAAGCTATCAAATGGAAAAGCATCATTGACGGGAATGGAGTCACTCTTAATGTGCTCTAGGAGACTCAAGTGGTCCGCCACTAAATTCTAGGAACCACTCCTATCTTTGATTTCTAAATCAAATTCTTGCAGCAACAATATCCAACGTATTAGCCTTGGTTTGGACACTTTTTAAGCTAACAAATATTTTAGAACTGCATGGTCTGAGTATACTACCACCTTAGTACCAAGTAAATAGGCTCAGAATTTATCCAGAGCAAAAACAATAGCCAGAAGCTCTTTTTCAGTGGTAGTATAATTAGATGGAGCAGCATCTAAGGTATTAGAAGCATTAGAAATTATATAAGGGCCCTCTCACAATCAAAGCTTGAGTCAAGGCAATTTTTAGCTTATCAAATGCTTCCATGCAGTCCTCACTCAGCTCGAACTCAACATCCTTCTGCAGCAGTCAGGATAAAGGCAATGCTACCTTACTGAAGTCCTTGACAAATCTCCGGTAGAAACCTGCATGACCAAGGAACGAACAGACTTCCCTCACAGAGGACGGGTAAGGTAAACCAGAAATAACATCTACCTTTGTTGGATCTACAGAAATACCAGTATTAGAAACAACATCTCCTAGAATAATACCTTGTTTTACCATAAAATGACATTTTTCAAAATTTAATACAAGGTTTGAACTAACACACCTATCTAATACTCTAGCTAAACTATCCAAGAAAAGGTAGAATGAATCACCATACACACTAAATTCATCCATAAAAACTTCCACATAGCTCTCAAGAAGATCTGAAAAAATACTCATCATGCATCTTTGGAACGTAGCTAGTGCATTACATAAGCCAAAAGGCATCCTCTTGTATGCATACGTTCCAAAGGGACATGTAAAAGTAGTGTTCTCCTGATCTTCAGGAGCTATATGAATTTGAAAATAGCTAGTGTAAACCATCTAGAAAATAGTAGTGTGATTTACCTGACAGGCAATCAAGCATTTGATCGATGAAGGGCAGGGGGTAGTGATCCTTGCGAGTAGCCTTGTTGAGGCGCCTGTAATCAATGCATACCCTCCAGGAGTTCTGCATTCTAGTTACCATGAGTTCTCCATACTCATTCTTCACTGTTATGACTCCAGACTTCTTGGGTACCACTTGTACTGGGCTAACCTATTCACTATCCGAGATTTGATAGATGATGTTAGCTTCGAGCAGTCTGGTCACTTCCTTCTTGACAACTTCCAAGATGGTGGGGTTCAACCACCTTTGAGGTTGACGGATAGGCCTTGCTCCCTCTTCTAAAAATATACGGTGCTCACAGACTTGAGGGCTGATGCCTACTATATCTGCTAAGCTCTACCCAATAGCTCTCTTGTGTCTTCTCAGCACACTAAGCAACTGCTCCTCTTGTTGGGAAGTGAGTTCCCTTGCAATAATAACTGAGAGCTTTGATAAATCCCATTTTTAGGGTTTATCTTGTGTTGAATTTAGAGGGTTTCGTCAACTTTTCTCCTATTTATTCACTAAAATAGCATGGTTTTGTAAGTTCTCCTTTAAGTGTGGTTAAGAGCAAAAACATGCTTTTTAGGTCTTAAAATAGCTAAATTTAATTCACCTTGATCCCATTAGATGCCTTGATATGTTTGTTAAGTGATTTCAGGTTTAAAAGGCAAAGATTGGATTGAGGGAACGAGGGAAAAGGATGTAAAAATGGAGAACTCACGAAGAAATGAAGGAATCGCAAAGCTGTCAATCCTGGCCTCTTCGCACTTAATCGACCATAACTTGAGCTACAAAGGCCCAAATGAGACAGTTCTAGTTGCGTTGAAAAGCTAATATCTGGGGCTTCAAAATGATATAAAATTTACCATAGTTGCCTGGCATTTAGAGATGCGTACGCATGATGTACGCGTACACGTGGGAAGCTGCACGTGACTCTCTAAAGGCAACTCGTGGCCAGCGATTTCTGAAGCATTTTGGGCCCAATCCAACTCATTTCTGATGCTATTTAACCCAAGGATTGAATAGGGATGAGGAAATTAGTGAGTTGGTTAGTTTTAGTTTAGTTTTCATCATGCTTTAGTTAGTTTCTAGAGAGAGAAGCCCTCTCCTCTCTCTAGATTAGGGTTATTAGTTCTTAGATCTAGATCTACTTCTTCTTCTCTTCTAATTTTCCTTTTCCATCTTTAATTGTTCTCTTGTAGTTGTAGAATTCTTCTTCTCTTGTATTTCTTTTGTATTGTTAGTTGTAGTCTATGAATTCTCTTGTAGATCTACGTTTCCTTTTAATGCAATTCATGATTTCTTTGTTGTTTCATAATTACTTTGGTTCTCTATTGTTGATCTCTTGCTTTTGTGGTTGTAGATTCCCTTAATTCTTGAAATTTATGTGTTGTTTGTTTGTATTGCCCACTAGGTGTTTGTTGAAATGCTTCTTCTTGTTATGAGTTATATTTTTGTTCCTTTTGGCTTAGGTTGAGTAATTGGTGACTCTTGAATTATCAAACTCTCTTGTTGATTGATGATTGGAAGTTGCTAATTAACTTGAATGTCACTGAAGCTAGTCTTTCACTTTGATTAGACTAGGACTTGTGGTCTCAAGTTGATTGTATCCACTTGACTTTCCTTCATAGTTAGAGGTTTACTAAGTGGGAGCAATGAACAATTCTCATGTCACAATTGATGATGATAATTAGCATAGGACTTCTAATTCTCATACCTTGCCAAGAGCTTCCTTAATTGTTAGTTTATTTCTTTTGCCATTTACATTTCTCGTTTCTAATCTCAAAAACCCCAAAAGACACTTCATTGCAATTCCTAGGGAGAACGACCTGAGGTTTGAATATTTCAGTTATTTTTATTGGGGTTGAACTAGTGACAACCATATTTTATTTGATGTGAGGATTGTTTGTTGGTTTAGAAACTATACTTGCAACAAGATTTCATTTGTGAAAATCTAAACCACACAAAAATCCGCTCATCAAGCTTCTGATGATCCTCAAGGTAAGCATACTTGAGCTGGGGTGGAAGGGGCTTCAATTCCAATTTCAGCTCATGGCTAGGCACTTGATTATCTGGAGCCATTCGAGGTGGCATGGTGTCTTCATCTTGTTCAGAGGGCTTCCCCACACTTACACCTTGCTCCATGTGCATCTCTTCTACTTTTTCTTGGTGAACTGCAGCTACAGTCTCATCAATAATGTCGCACTGGAAAATGGAGTGATCTTCCAGAGGGTGCTTCATAGCTTCATCCAGGTTGAAGCTCACTGCTCTGCCATCTATCTCAAAAGAGTAAGTTCCTGAGAAGGCATCCAATTTGAACCTTGAAGTCTTCAAAAATGGTCTTCCAAGTAGGATGGATGATGGTCTTCCTGAGTCATTAGGGGCATCTCCAAAATGTAGAAGTCAATAGGGAATGTTAGCCCCTTAATGCTCACCAGCACGTCCTCAGCAATTCGCACCACTGAGATTATGCTCTTATCTGCCAAAACAAAACGTGCTACCGACCTTTTTAAGGGATGGAGCCTCAAGGCATCATATACAGATAATGGCATAATACTAACACATGCACCTAAATCACACATGTAGTCAAAAAATTGTACACCCTATATAGTAATAGTAACCATGCACGGACCCGGATCACCACATTTTTCCAGTATAGCACCCATTAAAGCAGAAATAGAGCTACCTAGAGGAATAGTTTCTAAATCATGTATTTTATCTTTATTCATGCATAAATCTTTTAGAAACTTAGCATACTTAGGTACCTGGCGAATGGCATAAAAAAGGGGAATAGTTACCTCAACCTTTTTGAAGATCTCCACCATCTTGGGGTCTAGCTCCATCTGCTTTCTGGGTTTCCTAGCAAGGTGTGGAAAAGGAATAGGAATGGCTTCTCTTGCAACTTCATCTTCCTTCGGTGCTCCA
>NC_029794.2:91331224-91359552 GCF_000816755.2 Arachis ipaensis
GTACTCCATTCCTTGGTTGAGCTGCTTCTTCTTCAACCATGTCTTGTACTTCATCCTCTTCTTCAGCATCCTCTACCTCAACAATGTCTTCAACATGAATGTCTTCTTTTGAGCTCGGCTCCTCATGACTCCTTTCTTGCAGTGTGGTTTTGGACCTCAAAGTAATGGCATTAATTCTACCTTTGGGGTTGGGTAAAGGTTGAGAAGGAAGTGCACTGGAGCTTGAAGGTTGATTGTTGGGGGTAGATAATGATTCCATCCGGGAAATGAGAGCTTGTATAATGGAGCTAAGACCATTTATGGAAGAGGTAATTGTATTCTGAATCTCTTTTTGTCCTTGCGCAATAGAGCGAAGCATCTCATCATTAGAGGAGGAAGGGGGTAAGTAATTTGAGAGGCTTGCTGTTGGTTGTTCTGATGAGGCGCTTGGGATTGCCTTTGGTGAGGTGCTCGGTAAGTCTGGCCTTAGTTCTGCTGTTGGTATGGGGGGTTCTGTTGATACCGGTTCTGCTGATTATTGTTGTTGTTCCACCTCTGATTTTCACCGTTGTCTTTGCTTCCTTGGTTGTAGTTGTCCCTCCATCCTTGGTTGGAATTATCTCTCCATCCTTGGTTGGAGTTGTCTTGTCAACCTTGATTATAGTTCCCACCTTGGTTATAATTACCGCCTTGTTGATAATTCCCTTGATTTGGACGGTTATAGTAGTTATTGGTAGCCGCCAAGGTGTTGTCTTCTTGTTGTTGGAGTTGTGGACATTCATCAGTGTAATAGGAATAGCAGGCACATATTCCACACACTCTCTGAGGGACCAACTGTTGACATTGTTGTTGTGGAGGAGGCTGAGATTGCTGTTGATTCAGCTGGAGCTGCTTCAGTATGTTGGTCATCTCTCCCAGAGTCTGTGTGAGAGCCGCAGTCTCACTACTAGAGGAAACCTCCGCAATAGCTTTGGGATGATTGTTCCTGTGCCTTGCATTCTAGGTAGACTCAGCTAGATCGGTGATCAGTTGCCACGCTTCTCTCGCCGTCTTATACTTAGTCAGAGAGCCATTACTCGCAGCATCTAATATAGTCTTGTCTTGAGGCTTCATGCCTTGTGTGAAATAGCTAATCAACACCAACTGGTCAATCTTGTGGTGGGGACATGAGTCTAGGAGATTCCTGAAGCGTTCCCAATACTTGTAAAGAGTCTCTAATTTGCCTTGGATAATGCAGGAAGTTTTTTTTTCAGTCTATCTGTAACTTCAACTGGAAAGTATTTGTCCAAGAATTTCCTTCTGAGCAGATCCCAATTAGTAACAACTTCTTCAGGTTAAGTGTAAAATCACTCCCTTGCCTTTCCCTCAAGAGAAAACGGGAAGTCATATAGACAAATAGTAGTCTCATCTGTACCATGACGCCTAGTAGTTGACCAGGCTGTCTGAAAATTTCTGAGGTGCTTGATAGGCTCTTGAGCAGGTAAGCCATGAAACTTAGGCAGTAGATTGATTAGCGCAGTCTTCAGTTTAAAATCTGTAGCCAGATTTGGATGACGCACTTGATATGGCTGCAGTGTAAAGTCTGGAACTCCTGCTTCTTGGAGAGTAATCCTTCTGGGCTCCGTCATATTACCTGCGCATAAATCAACAGAATCAGTAGAAGAGGAGCTTGTTTCTTCCTCAAATGGCACTTCAGATTCGCCCTCAGATAAGACAGGTGAATTGGTAGTAACTACTTCACCACCCTCAGAGGCTAACCGACGTCGAGCTCGCCTAATATGTGAAATAGTTCTTTCGATCTCAGGATCAAACGTGGCTAAGCTCGGATCATGAAGTGAACACGTCATTCAATGAAAGAAACATACAGCTCATGGTAATAAAATAAAATAAAATATGCAAATATGTAAATTTAAAAATATTTACACCAACCAATAATTTAGCACACTGTTGCAACTCCCCGGCAACGGCGCCAAAAATTAACGGGACGAAAATTGCCGATTAAGAATTTATAATAAGAACAACGTTGCAAGTACAGTTCTTAACCGATGAAAATTCTGCTTATCAATTTAAACAGAGTTGTCACAATTTAAGAATAAAATACTGGGAGTAAAATTTCCAGGTCGTCTCCCAACGAGTTGACAAAAGAGTGCAATTTATTGGTCAGCAATTTTCTGAGAAATTTTAGAGTTGGAGAATGGAAAAATAAATGATTATAAATTAAAGCAATGGAAATTAACGAGAGGTTTTATGTAATTAAAATAAAAAGCCTTGACTGGGAGAAGATTAATTGGAAGTTCTATCCTTGTTGAATTTTCCCAAGAGTAATGGTGAGAGGTTGTTGTTTCTACTTAGTTATCCCTTACCGAATAAAGGAAAGTCAAGTAACTGAACCAACTCCAATTCACAAGTCCTAATCCTCTCCTATGGAAGGAATAGCGTTAGTGACTAGAGAGCCAGCTAACAACTTCCAATTACCAATTAACACTTGAGTATTCCAACTCAAGGGTCTCCTATTAAACAACTCCCAAGTCAAGTTGGGAATCTACTCCATTGACATGAATGTCATTTTCATAAACATATAAATGGAATGAAAAGAAGACATGGTAATTCAAATAAAGTAATAACAGAAATTAATTAAAGGTAAAAATAATTCTTTGCATTAATTCTTTCCAAAATCAAAGATATCCATATGTAACTCTGAATAAACTGAATGGAAAATAAAAGAGTAAGGAAATAAGAAAGAAAACTGTAATGGCAAAGACTTCAAATGGAGGTAGTAACTCTACTCAATACCCAAATCAAAAGCAAACTAGAAAATCTATGAATGTGAAGAACCCTAGAGGAAGTAGTAGTTTTCTCTCTCATATTCAAAACTAAAACTAAAATTGTGTAAAAGTGAATGTGTCTTGAGTCTCTACTTGTCCCCTGGTTCTAGTCTGTGTTTCTGGGCAGAAAACTAGGTCCAAAACCAGCCCAAAATTGCCCCCAGCGTTTTCTGCAATTTCTGCACGTGGTGCAGGTCACACGTACGCGTCGCTGTGAAAAGGTTCAAGTCATGTGCACGCATGAGCCAGGCGTGCACGTTGATCTTCGCTGGTCATCTCCTTTGTTTCTTGTGTTCCTTTAATTTTTGCAAGCTTCCTCTCCATCCTATAAGCCATTCTTGCCCTATATAGCCTGAAAACACTTAACACATAGATCACGGCATTGAATGGTATAAAAGGACATTAAAAATTGATAATTTAGATGCTTAGGAAGCAAGTTTTTAATCATAGAACAAAATTGGGAAGGATTTGTAAAACCATGCAAATTGTATGAATAAGTGTGCAAAAAATTGATAAAAACCACTCAGTTTAGCACAAGATAAACCATAAAATAATGGTTTATCATTGACCCCTCAAGATTTGAGTTCTGCAGATGGTGCAAGGCATAATTGAATGGTTTTCAAAGGAGGATTTGGAGCCTTGATGGGAATTTACGGAGTTAGTCACCCCATTGGAATCTTGAAGATCAACAAGGAAGGGTGTCAACAAACAAATTGTGGGACTCCAGAGGACAAATGAAGACCAAGCATGGGTGGAGAATCAAGGAGGAATGGAAGTACAAGCCTCCTTGATGTGAGCTCTTCAAAATGTACAACTTAAGGACAATAAACCAAAGTGCTAAGTGGGAGACACCCCACCATGGTAACATCTTTCTAACCTTTTTCTTTGTTTATAGTCTTGGTTTATTGAATTTTTGCTTGTCTTACCTAGCTTAGGATTAGTTTAATTTGAGTTTAGTTAGGTTAATTTTTGTATGGATCATGTGTTTGTGAAGTGATGCATATTTTGAGGGTGAAAACTCTTGTTGCATAACATGGTTGGTGCCGTAGTGATTTTAAAATTTTTGGAGAAACAGGGCACTATACGTTCGCACACTCCTGTGCGTACGCACACTTTTCCTAAATTTTGCTATTTTTGCGTACGCACACTCGTTTGCAACCCCTCTGTTGGGAGCGCTCGCACACTCTTGTGCATGCGCATCCCATCCTTTTTCACCATTGTGCGTACGCACACGCCCATGTGCACATGCACACATGATCCTTTTCATCTTTAAAAAAAACTAATAAAATAAAAATAAATAAATAAATAAAATAAAAATAAAAATAAAACCTCTTTTTTTTGTACTGATGAGCAGATATTTTATACGCCTTTTGGCATCACTTTCATATAGTTTTTAGAAGTTTTTATTTAGTTTTTATTAAGTTTTTATAGGTTTTAGTGTTAAATTCACATTTTTGGATTCTAATATGAGTTTTTCTATTTTTGAGCAATTTCAGGTATTTTCTGGCTGATATTGAGGAGTTTGAACAGTAGTCTGATTCAGAGACAGAGAAAGCACTGCAGATGCTGTCCAAATCTGACCTGCTTGCATTCGAAAGAGCTTTTCTGGAGCTAAAAAAGTCCAAATGGAGCGCTCTTAACGGCTATGGAAAGCTTACTTCCAAAGCGTTCCATCAATATATAATAGTTCATACTTTGCTTCGGATTAGAAGGCCCAGAACTGGCGTCCAACGCCAGCTTCCTGCGTTCAGAGCCCAGCGTCCAAAGGCCCAGAGAGGACTCCCTAGCTGGCATTCCATGCCTAAGGAGCCTCAGAGCATGTGGATCTCACCAAAGCTCAGCCCAAATACTCACCAAGTCGGCCCCAGAAGTAGATTTTAGCACTAATTAGATTGTTTTACACTATTAGTCATCTATTTAAGGGATTAGATTCATGTAATTTAATCATCTTTACAATCATCTTCTTCAACTTTAGAGTTCCCATTAGGGGAGACCTCCTGTCAAGAGAGGTCTGCCGTTATTTTCCACCATTGTTTTTATTTTCAGTATGAGTTTCTAAACCTCCTAGGTTGAAGGGAGGAGCCATGCTGAGTCCTATGAATTAATTAAAGTACTATTTCTTCTTCGATCCGTGTCTGATCTATCTCTAAGATGTGTATCCCGATCCTCATCGTGATGAACAGGACGATCTGACAAATTGGCTCTGTTCATCACATTAAGACGAACGTGCCTAACAAACACCCGCGTCTACCTGGGTTCATGTGAATACTTGGCCAGAAAGCACGAATCAACAGCTATGGATTTACGTCTCTCGGACGATTAATCCACGATTTTGTTGGGGACTTCTCGAGACATCAGTTCAGCCGATCTCCGTGGAGATTAAGGTCTCCGTGGTATAGGCTAGATCCAAGAAGCAGCGTTCTCTGATCCGAAAGATTCTACCTTATCTGTGGAGTTTTGAGTAGGATCGCCAAGAGAATGGATTGCTATGCGCTTCACCCTCCATTGGATTGAATAGCAAGGGCCCTGGTGTTCATTCTGCAGCAGAGGAGATCAAAGACCATTGGCGTGGTTTTGATCACTTACAGCCTGCCATAGAAGAAGAACATCCACAAGCGAAAAAGATGATAGTACTAGAGTTACTTCAGAAAGACAAAGCAACTTCGACTCTCATTTCTCAATCTAATCCTATCGCTTATTCCTTTCAATATATCCAAACATTTATGACATATAATCATTCAAGGTTTACATAATATTGTTCAACTCCTTCTGATTCTGCCAGACTAAGACCCACAAGACAACCACAAGCTTGCTTCAAGCCACAATCCTCGTGGGATCGACCCTCACTCGCCCAGGTATTACTTGGACGACCCAATGCACTTGCTGGTACTGCTACTGTTGTACGAAAAAGTGTGGGTTTTGCATACATGCGCACCAAGTTTTTGGTGCCGTTGCCGAGGATTGTTGAGTTTGGACAAACTGCCGGATTGTCTTGCTCCCTTGATCAGGTAATTTTCTTTTATTTTTACTTTGTTTTGGTGAGTATTTTATTTTTTACTTTCTTCTTCTTAATTTTCAAAAAATCTAGAAATTTTTTCAAGATATTTTAATTTCTTTGTTCAATTTTTGTTCTTGGTTTAGGTCTTTGAGTCTTTAATTTTTATTTTCTTCTTTTTCAAATTTTCGAAAATTCTACAAAGTTTTTCAAAAATATTTTTCTTTTCTATGTTTAATCCATGCATTTTTTGAATGTGTCTATGTTCTTGGTAATTTCGTGTTCTTGAGTCCTATTTTCTAAAAATTTTTCAAAAATATTTTTCTTTAGTTAAATCTTGTGTCAAGTTTCGAAGTTTGATGTTTTCTTTTTATTTTTCTTTCAATTTTCGAAAATCTTGTTTTAGTTTTCTAAAAATTTTAAGTTTGGTGTTCTTTTTGTGTTCTTGTGTTCTTTGAGTCTTTAAATTTTGTTCTTCGTGATCTTGTTCATCTTCAAAGTATTCTTGAGTCTTGTGTGTGTCTTAATCTTAAAATTTTTATGTTTGGTATCCCTTTGTGTTTCTCTCCAAATTTTTGAAAATAAAGGGGCTCTAGATCTAAAAGTTTTAAGTCTTGTGTCTTTTTTATGTTTTTCTCTTTTAACATAGATTCAAAAATCAAAAAAATATCTTTTCTAACTAATTCCTAACCATAATTTTCGAAAATATTCATAAAAATTCAGATTTTCATTTTTAAAATTTTATCTTATGTTATCTTAGTTGTCAAGTTTTCAAAAATCAAATTTTTCAAAATTAAAAATTTTATTTTTTTCAAAAAATCTTATCTTTTTCAAAAATCTTATCTTTTTCATATATTTTTCAAATTTTAAAAAATCTTATCTTATCTCTTTCAAATTTCAAATTTTTTTATTAAAAAAAATAAATCTTTTTCAAAATCAATTTTCTAATCTTATCTTTTTGTTTCTTTCTTATCTTTTCTAACTTCGAATTTTTAAATCATATCTTTTTCAAAACTTTTGAAAATTTTATCTTATCTTTTTCTAAAATTTCAAATTTCAATTTCAAATCTTTCCTTATCTTATCTTTTATTTTTATTTTTTATTTTTATATTTTCTTAATTAATATCTTATCTTCTCTCTCATCTTTTTCAAAACTACCTAACTAACTTTTCCCTCTCAAATTTTCGAAAACCACTTCTCTTTTTCTCTCTCTTCTTTTGCAAAACTACCTAACTAACTCTCTTCTCTCTCTATTTTCAAAAATTCTCTCTCTTCTCTCTCTTCTATTTTTCAAAAATTTGACATTTAAATTTCAAATTCTTTTTAAATTAATTAAACTATTTTTTGAAAATAAATTAAATAAATAAATAAAAATAAAAATATTTTAATTTACTTCTCTCTCTTCTTCTATCTTCTTTTTTATTGTCTTTCTTCATATTTCACTAGAAGCTCTTTTATTCAAGTGGTACAAAAAGCTTTTTATTCTATTTTCTTTTATTTACTCTTATCTACTATTTCCAAAGTATTTTTTCCTTTACTTCTTTTATTTATTTTTTATTTTTGTTTTTTTATCTTCTTCTTCTCTCTCTACTTCTGACTTTAAGGAGAAGCTTCTTGTCTATTGGTAGTCTCTTTCTATTCTTTTTTTTTTGGATTCTTGATTATGACCAGGAAAAGGGATAAAGAACCCCTTTTGACTCCTGATCCTGCACTTGAAAAGACTCTAAGAAGGCGTTTACAACTAGCTAAAGCACAACACTCCGGAGGAGACCTTTCAGAAAGTTTTGAACAAGAATTGGAGGACATGGACGAACCACAAAAGGAGCCTAGAAAGGTCCTTGGTGACTTCACCATGCTGACCTCTGACATTTATGGCAGAAGTATTGCTGTACCTGCCATTGGGCTAACAATTTTGAGCTTAAGCCTCAGTTAGTCTCTCTTCTGCAGCAGAACTGCAAATTTCATAGACTTCCAATGGAAGATCCATATTAGTTCTTAGCATAATTCTTACATATCTGTGATATTGTAAAGTCTAAAGGAGTTGATCCTGAAGTCTATAAGCTAATGCTTTTCCCCTTCGCTTTAAGAGACAGAGCAAAGTTTTACTTGCATCACTACAAGAAAAAGCAATATTTGTAACAAAAAAAATTGTTACAAAAAATTGAAATTTTGAAACAAAAGGATTTTGTAACAAAAAAAGGGGCTGTTGCAGTATGTCCTGTTACAAAAAGTTTTTGTAATAAAAAATGGAACTGTTACAATTTAAAGTGATATTTTGTAACAAATTTTATGATACAAAAAACCAAAAGTCGTTACAAAAGTGGTAACAAATTTTGATCTTCAAGGTATTTTCGGTGACAATTTATTTTTTCCTATCATAAAATTTTGTTACAAAATGTAACTTGATTTTGTAACGTTTTTTTTTCAAATAATTAATTTGTAACAATTTTTTTAATACAAATTGCATGCCTAATTTACTAAATTATTTTTTTAATTAACTAATCTATTAGCTATTTCAATAAACAAGTCTACATTTATATAATATGCAAAAACATACATATTTTAAACATGCCTCATTTAGCTAAAATTATTTTAAAATAAAATAACCTTAATGAGTACATTGATTAGTTCTACAAGTTATATGTCTTGTATAAGTTCAACCAAAAGTTAAAAGTTATAACATAGATTAGTGTCTCTATGAATCAAAATATTCTTGAGCCCTCAAGGTAGCATGTGGTCACCATTTCAGTACTCCTGTAAATAAGAAAAACCAAAACAAAAAATTAGAAACAAGATATAACACTAATTATAATTTTTTCCATTAAGTTTTATTCAAAATGTTTAGAAAAATTTTGGCAGAACCTACCCTAAAACTTGGATATTTCCACCGTCTACGGTTCTAACAAAAACAACCAATTTACAACTTACTTCTCAGCCAATACACAACTAAATTTATCAATCCAAATAATAGGACATTTGTCATTTCTCAATCATGACACAAGTAAAATGTCATAAATAGATCCATATACAAATTAAACTATACTAATAATATAAGAATCATCTAGGAAAATGTATTAAAACCATAAGCAATTTTAGGAGTATCTTTAGGGTCTAGTTTCTTTCATTGTCAAAGCGCGCTATGAAAGAGTTCACAACGGCTTGTTGAGCTTCCAATTGAGCTTTCATTTGAGCTAATTCTTTCTCTTGCCGTATTCGTTGCTCTTCAAGTTTTCTTTGAGCACATCTATTTCCTTTGTTAGCTCCTCACGGTCTTGTATTACCTCTTGAAGTTTTGCTTGAATCCTTAACTTAGATTTTGAAGCCTTTATCCCATAACTTGCACCACTTTTTTCACCTCTCAAAAGTAAAAAAGTTTCATTTGGAGTGAGAGGATTTTCTAAATCATAGGATTCATTGATCATACAGCTAATATCATCCTGCACAATCCAATTTGTGATTTAAAAATGAAGATAAAATTTAACTTCCATTCAATAGTAAAAGAAAAAGGTTAGTAATGTTACATCAATTTGTTTAGAAACCAACGAGCTTAGTATCTTTGAACTTGTACAACTTTTACTATATAACCTAAATTAGGCTAAAATTTAGTTTGGAGATTCCTAACTTATCTGGCAACAAGTGTACCTTGGTTGCAACTCAATCGCTGTTCAATTTTAAGAGTTGCAACCATTGGAAGTTCATACATATTTTGCTGAAAACTGATTCTTTCCAGCTTTGATCACCAATTTTCAAAAATTCACAACTCGCAATCCTTAACTCCTAAAATTCTGAAATTTTAGAGCAATAAACCAAATTAATCAAATTTTAAAACAAAATTGGTTTTGCTCTAAAACTTAGCTCGGAGGAGCCACAGCAAGACAAACAAGTTGCTGCCCTGTTTGAACTCTTCTGCTGTAGGACAGATTTGATGACTCAACTTTAAAAATTTGCCATAAATTGTGTATTTAACGAAAAGACCTCAAATTTTTCAGTCCAGCTCCATATATTCCCAAGTTTAATCCAGACGTAGTCTCAAGCAATTCCAATCACTACAGAATTAGTTATTACTTTTCAAAGATTCTGATTTCATTTAAAAGTAAAGCTGAAAATTAGATTTTATAATTCAACTTTAAAAAATTATAACTAATTCTCCAGTTAATACAAAACTTTCAAAATTGAATATTAATAACTATATTTGTTGTAGTTTGCTTATCTCTTAATCTCATATCATTCCAATCTTTATTAAGTTGCTGGTTCACTTTCAAAGTTACCGTTTCATTTCAAAACTCAGATTTTCAACAAGTAGTTTAGTGTTTCAAAATTCAACCCCTTTAGTCCCTCTCAAAATCAAATCTCAAAGCAATCATCAATCAATTCCACCACCATTACAATATATTTATTAACCAGCTCAGCAGTAATCAACCAATACAATCCATCAAATTCAGCATTCACAACAATTATTTGTCAAATAATTCACAATCCACATAATCAATCAAACACTAAATCAACAATTCCAAATTACAATCTCAACCATTCCAATCACATTTTCAGCCACAATTCAATATCCACATAACCAATCAATTACTCATAAAAATTAAACCTATTTGCAGTCATTCAATAAACTTTATGGGCATTCTAAAATTAAAGTCATTTAAGTTAAACCCCCTATCTCGATGTCGCTTTAATAATGAACTCAACAACAGCAGTAGGATTTCCGATGACTCTTCACTCTTCTAGCAGTAGCAGTGGCAGTGACATTAGAAGTAGAATGGCAACCCTGACAGCCCTCTCCGACAGCAACAATAATATTTCGAAATTTTGGTAACTGACAAAGAATAGAATGGAGACAAGGTAGCAGAAATAAGATGACCATAAAGTAAAAGTGGAAGTAGAACAAGTAAAAGGAGTGAAGGACCTAAACCGAAATAGAGTCTACAACAACACCTCCATCACTGACCTCAACGGCAGTAGCGTATAGCTCCAGTAGCAACTACCATGGCATTGTGGCTTCAGCAGTGGTTTCCGATGGCAACAGCAGTGTGCAGATCGACAAGAACCTCCGTCTCTGGCAACGGCGTAGCAATACGAGCCCCTATCTTCCCTGTCACATCTCTCTTCTTTGCGAACTCCTGTCTCTCTCTTCGGGCTCGTCGGCGGTGGCAGAGGTGGCGGCAACGAACCCTAGCAGTAGCAGCGGCGGATCGGTCGCGATGGAGGCAGCAGCGCAGACAGCATCTCCTTTTCTCTCTCGAAGGCGGGCTCTCTTTCTCTCGTGCGATAACGATGGTGACGGTGGTAAGGATACCCACCGGCACCATCTCCCTCTTCTCCTCTTCCCTCTGCGTCCCGTTCTCCCTCAATCTCTCATCCTCTGTTTTTCAAGTTCCCTCAAGAACTCCCTTTCCTTCCTTCTCCATTTTCCGCTTTCTTTCTGAAAGTATGTGTGTGCGTTGTGTTTTAATTTAGGAGGGTATAAATTTAGAAATTTAGCGAAATTAGGATTTTATTTGGTAATTCTAGAATTAGGGTAAAATATATACGAGTAATATAATAATTTTACAAAATATTTATGATAAAATAATAATTTAGGATTCAAATATGTCGTATGAAATTCTTATTCTTTTACAACTGTTAAGTTGTATAATTTAAATATATAAAATTATTCAATAATTATAAGATTAAGTAAAATTTCTAATTTAATTGTCAAAACTCTATTTAATTACTTCTAATAAAATAATTTCTAAAATTATAAAGTTTAAACTTAATAAGAAAAAATCACAATTTATTCATATTTAGATTTCAAAAATGCGAGATGTTACAAAATACAATTATTTTGAAAAAATTATATACACAATTTTTTTTACTCTTAAAGTGTTTAATATTTTGAAAGAAAAATGTTATACAATATATTTATATTTGGTGACAAATAATTAACTTGTTACAAACAATATTGAATTTTGTGACAAATTAATTTTTTGTTACAAAACAATTGGAGTTTGTGAAACAAAAAACAAAATTTGTTACAAAATATTTTGAATTTTTGCAACTTCTTTTCTTTTTTGTTACAAAATATTGTAATATTTTGTAACAAAACACCATCTCGTTACAAAAACTAACATAATTTGTAACAAAATAAAACATTGTTACAAAATATTATCATGTTTTGCAACAACTTGTAATGTTGTTACAAAACATTATTCTTTTGTAACAATCACATATTATTATTACAAAATACTATTTTTTTGTAATAATTTTAAATTTGATATAAATTTTTTGTTACAAATGTTCCATTTTCTTGTAGTGGATGCCCAACCAAGATAGAGTCTTGACTCTTGGGAAAAGCTAGTAAATGCTTTTCTTGCTAAATTCTTTCCTCCTCAAAGGATGAGTAAGATTAGAGTGGAAGTTCAAACCTTCAGACAAAGAGAAGGTGAATCCCTCAATGAAGCTTGGGAAAGATACAAGCAACTGATCAGGAGATGTCCTCCTGACATGCTCTCACAGTGGTCCCTCATAGGCGTGTTCTATAATGGCTTATCTGAGATATCCAAGATTTCCTTGGATAGCTCTACAGGTGGATCCCTCTACTTAAAGAAAATGCATGTAGAAGCCAGAGAACTCATTGAGATGGTTATGAACAACCAATTCATGTACACCTCTGAGAGGAATCCTGTAAATCATGGAACCTCTCAGAAGAAAGGAGTTTATGAAGATGAGACTCTGAATGCCATTCTGGCTCAGAATAAGATCCTGACCCAACAGGTCATCATGATCTTCAACATCTCACTGGGATGTAAACTGCAGGTGGCAGTAATCAGGAAGCTTCTCTTGAAGAAGAAGCTTATGATCCTGATCAACCCATCATGGAGGAGGTGAATTACATGGGAGAAGCCTATGGAAACCCTTACAACCCTTCATGGAGGAACCATCCTAACCTCTCATGGAAGGATCAATAGAAACCTCTGCAAGGTTTCAATCAAGGTGGTAAGAACCAGAATAGGTTCAACAACAGACCACCATTTCCATCTTCTTAAGGGAATATGGAAACCTCTAAGAAGAACCTTTCTAACTTAGCCACTCTAGTCTCCAGCCTCACTAAGACCACCCACAGTTTCATTAATGAAACAAGATCCTCCATTAGAAATTTGGAGGTACAAGTTGGTCAATTGAGCAAGAGGATCCCTGAGACCCCTCCTGAAACTCTTTCCAGTAATACTGAGGTTAATCCTAGAGAAGAGTGCAAGGCCATAACCATGGAGGTTGAGGCCGAATTGGAGGAGAATGGGAAAGCATTAAATGCCAGTGAAAAAGCCTTCACTGGGCGTTCAACGCCCACCAGCCTAGGGAAGCTGGCGTTGAACGCCAGCAAGGACATCCCTGCTGGGCGTTCAACGCCCAAAATGCTAGAGGGACTAGCGTTTAATGCTAGTCAAGGTGGACAGCAAGGGCATTCAACACCTACTAAGCTAACAAAGCTGGCGTTGCATTCCAGTCAAAGCACACCCTCTGAGTGCTTAAAGCCCACTCAAGATCCCTCTAGCCCAGAACCAAAGGAAACCATAAAGACTATAGAGGTTCCTTTGAATGCACTTCTGCAGTGCATAAGTTCTGATGACTACTCATCCTCGAGTGAGGATGAAGACACTAGGGAAGAGCAAGTTGCTCATTTCCTAGGAGCTCTAATGAAGCTGAATGCCAAGCTCTTTGGTACAAAGCCTCTGGAGGAAGAACTTTCACGGCTTACCAAAAAACTCCATGCTTTGGTTCAGCAAGAGCTACCTCAGAAGCTTCTAGACTCTGGATGCTTTCTGATTCCTTACACCATAGGCACTATGACCTTTGAAAAGGCTCTATGTGACCTAGGGTCAAGCATCAACCTCATGCCACTCTCTCTAATAGAGAAGCTGGGAATCCTTGAGGTACAAACTACGATGGCAGATAAGACCATGAAAAAGCCATATGGCTTAGTGGAGGATGTCTTGGTTAAAGTTGAAAACCACTACATCCCTACAAACTTCATTGTCTTGGACATAAGAGAGGATGAGGATGACTGTATCATCCTTGGAAGACCTTTCCTAGCCACAGCTAATACTATCATTGATGTGGCTAAAGGAGAACTAACCCTAAAGTTAGGGGAGGATCACATCTTATTCAAGATGCCTCATCCCAATTCTCCCTCTAAAAGAGAGATAACAGTGCAACACCTAGTGTGCAAACCCTCTCTTTTTATGCAGAGCTCTGCAGAGCCCCCAGACATCAATTTTAGGTTTGATGTTGGGTAGCCCTTAACAAGCTCCGAGCACAAAGGTACTAAAAAGAGAGTACATAAAGGCTGGAAGGACAAGAAAGTACCAACTGAAAGCCTCTCACCTGGCATGAGTGTTGTCTTCACTAAGAATCCAGTCCTGACACATACAGTGAGCCGTGTCCTATCTCTAGAGCATGTAGAGCTCATTCATGAGAGGACAAGAAGAAAATTCACTGTAAGGGGCAAAAATCTGAGCCCTTACTCACCTCCTTAAGGAGCTGAAGGTCAAGCTAGTGACTTTAAAAGAGCGCTTGTTGGGAGGCAACCCAACTTTACTCAACCATTTATTTTCTTTTTGTTTTTCCTTTCAATTGTCAGAGTCATGATCATGTGCACCAGTCAAGAGACAGATTTCATAGAAGTGAAGACAGAACACTCCAAGTGGAGTGTTAAAGTTGAACACCAGCGAGGAAGCCCTCCTTGGCGTTCAACGCCCCAAGAGGGGAGCATTGCTGGTGTTGAATGCCAGCCAGGGAGCAGCCCCTGGGCGTTCAAACGCCAATGCAAAGAAGCAGGAAATCTGGAATTCCCTAGCCTCTCAGGACTAAGAGGTCCCACAGAAGTTCCACCTACCCCACCTTCTTCCACTCTAATTTGCTCGAGGATGAGCAAAAATTTTAAGTTTGGTGTTGCAAAAGCTTTGCTTTGTGACTTCTACCACTCTTAAGTATAGAAGAAGAGGATGGAGCAAACTAGGAAGCATGCACATAAGCATGTGCAGCCGCCTCAACAAAGACAAAGGAGTGACATAGAAGAGATCAAGTACTACATTGGATCCTCAAGAAGGAGCACTAGCCACCATCATTCAGGTGGATTCGTTCTCTTTTACTCCTTTTCTGTTATTTTTCTATTTTCTGTCTGTCTTTTTATCTGTTTTTTTGTTCTAGTTGCATGATCATTTGCATTAATGACTTTAAGTTGTAAAATATTCCATATATCTCTCACCTTGCTTATATAAAAAAAAATTTATCTGAAAGGAATTGAGAGATGCATGAATTTCAATTTTAAAATAAGATTATTTTAATTAGTTTGATGCGGTGTCATTTGCTTTTGTTTTCTGAATAAATGAAATAAACAGTAAATATTTGAAGTTGTAATTTTAGAATGTTAGCTCCTGAAAGGATAAGGAAAAAGGAAAAATATTATTGATAATCTGAAAAATATGAAAATTGATTCTTGAAGCAAGAAAAAGCAACAAAAAGCAAAAGAAAAAGCATGTTTCAAAAAAAATTACTATGCATGCAAGAAAGGAAAAAATGGCAAAAAAGAAAAGAAAAGAAAAAAAATAATAAAATAGAAAAATCCATTACTGCCAAAAAATGCAGAAAAAGGAGGGCAGATTGAAAAAGCCAGAAACTCTTTAAACCAAAAGGTAAGGGTAAAAGACCCAGGGCTTTGATCATCAATGGATAGGAGGACCCAAATGAATAAAATCCTGGCCTAAGCGGCTAATCCAAGCTGTCCCTAACCATGTGCTTGTGGCGTGAAGGTGTCAAGTGAAAAGCTTGAGACTGAGCGGTTAAAGTCGTGGTCCAAAGCAAAAGAGTGTACTTAAGAACTCTGGACACCTCAATCTGGGGACTCTAGCAAAACTGAGTCACAATCTGAAAAGGTTCACCCAGTTAACGTGTCTGTGGCATGAATGTATCCGGTGGTAATACTGAAAAATAGAGTGCTTAGGGTCACGGCCAAGACTCAGAAAGCTGTGTTCAAGAATCAAAATAAGCGTAACAAGGAGAGTCAATAATATCATCTAGATTCTAAGTTCCTAAAAGATGCCAACATCTCTGAATTTCAATGTATAGTGAGATGCCAAAACTATTCAGAAGCAAAAAGCTACTAAGTCCCGCTCATCTGATTTTAATTAAGCTTCATTTGAAACTTAGAAATTTATTGTATCTTAATTTTCTTTTTTTATCCTACTTTGTTTTTAGTTTCTTGGGGACAGGCAACGGTTTAAGTTTGGTGTTGTGATGAGTGGATATTTTATACGCTTTTTGGTATCACTTTCATATAGTTTTTAGAAGTTTTTATTTAGTTTTTATTAAGTTTTTATAGGTTTTAGTGCTAAACTTACATTTTCGGATTCTACTATGAGTTTTTGTATTTTTGAGCAATTTCAGGTATTTTCTGGTTGAAATTGAGGAGCTGATGAGGGAAAATCGATTCCACACAAACTAACCGGCAAGTGTACTGGGTCGCATCAAGTAGTAAAACTCACAAAAGTGAGGTTGATCCCACAGGGATTGATGGATTAAGCAACTTTAGTATGGTGAAAATTTTAGATAAGCTAATATTGATGAATTGGGTGAAATTGGATTGACAGAAAGTAAATTGCTAAGAAATTTAAAGTGCAGAATAAAAATTAGCTGAAACTTAAGCGGCAAGAAATTTAAATTGCTGAAACTTAAAGAACAAGAAATTAAAAGAAGAATTGAGATTATAATTGTGCGTACCAAGTTTTTGGCGCCATTGAGATCACAATTTCGTGCACCAAGTTTTTGGCGCCGTTGCCGGGGATTGTTCAAGTTTGGACAACTGATGGTTCATCTTGTTGCTCAGATTAGGTAATTTTATTTTAATTTTAAGCTTTTTGTTTTTATTATTTTTGTTTTCAAAAAATTTTCAAAAAAATAAATTATTCTATGACTTCAGAATTTTTAAGAATGAATTCTAGAGTTTCATCATGATCTGTTGAAGCCTGGCTGGCTGTTAAACCATGTCTAATTTTTGGACTGAGGCTTCCACTTATCATGGCAAGAGCCCTTGGACTCTCATCTAAGCAGTTGTTGTATGTCTGATTTGTATGCCGAAGCTTGGCTGGCCATTGGCCATGTCTAGTGTTTTGGACCGAAGCTTGGCTGGCCATTGGCCATGTCTAGTAAGCCATATCTAATTCCTGGACCGGAGTTTTAGACTAACATTGCATGATTCCTGGAATTCTTATTAGAAATTTTGAATTTATTTATTTTTCTTTTCCTAATTAATTTTCAAAAATCCAAAAAAAAATTAATAAAATCATAAAACCAAAAAAAAAAAATTTTGTGTTTCTTGTTTGAGTCTAGTGTCAAATTGTAAGTTAGTGTCAATTGCATCTTTTTAACTTTTCTTTAAATTTTCGAAGAACACCTGCATGGAACTATTCTTCATGATCTTCAAGTTGTTCTTGATGATCTTCTTTGTTTGATCTTTGCAATTTTATGTTTTGTGTCTTTCCTTGTTTTTCATATGCATTTTCAATTTATTAGTATCTTAACATTAAAAATTTTTAAGTTTGGTGTCTTACATGTCTTTCTTTTCTTAAAATTTTTTAAAAATAAGTTTTTGGTGTTCATCTTGACATTCAAAGTGTTCTTGCATGCATTTTTTATTTCGATCTTAAATTTTCATGTTTTGCATCATTTTTTATGTTTTTCTCTCTCCTTATTAAAAATTCAAAAATTAAAAAATATCTTTCCCTTTTTTTTCACTCATAAATTTCAAAAAATTGAGTTGACGTAGTAAAAAATTTTAAAAATTTAGTTATTTCTTATGAGTCAAGTCAAATTTTCAATTTAAAAATCTTATCTTTTCAAAACCTTTTCAAAAATCAAATCTTTCTCATCTTTTTTATTAATATTTTCGAAAATTTTTTAAAAAATGATTTTCAAAATCTTTTTCTTAATTTCATTTCATAATTTCAAATTCATTACTAACAATTAATGTCATTGATTCAAAAATTTTAAAGTTTGTTACTTGCCTATTAAGAAAGGTTCAATCTTTAAATTTTAGAATCATATCTTTTAGTTTCTTGTTAGTCAAGTAATCAACTTTAATTTTTCAAAAATCAAATCTTTTTAATTTCCTTTTTAAATCTTTTTTCAAAATAAATTTCAAATCACATCTTTTTCAAAATCAACTTCAAAATCTTTTTTAACTTCTTATCTTTTCAAAATTGATTTTCAAATCTTTTTCAATTAATCTCATCTTTTTGTTTGATTCTTATCTTTTTCAAAACTACCTAACTAATTTTCTCTCTCTAATTTTCGAAAACTCCTCACCCTTTTTTTTAAATTCTTTTAATTAACTAATTGTTTCAAATTTTAATTTTAATTTTATTTCTCTTTTTAATTTTCAAATTCTAACTAATATTTGAAATAAAAACAAAAATATTTTCCTTTTATTTTAAATTAAATTCGAATTCTCTCCCCCTCTCACATCTCCTTTTATTTATTTATCTACTAACACTTCTCTCCCATCTAAAATTCGAACCACATCTTCTTCTCTGTGTTCAAATTTTTCTCTTCTCCTTCTTCTATTCTTCTCTTCTTATACTCACATAAGGAATCTCTATACTGTGACATAGAGGATTTCATATTTTCTTTTCTGTTCTCTTCTTTTTTATATGAGCAGGAACAAGGATAAGAATATTCTTGTTGAAGCTGATCCTGAACCTGAAAGGACTCTGAAGAGGAAGCAAAGGGAAGCTTAAGCACAACTCTCTTGAGAGAACCTGACAGAAATTTTTGAAAAAGAGGGAGACATGGCCGAACCTAATAACAATGGTGGAGATGCAAGGAAGATGCTTGGTGACTTTATTGCACCCTCTTCTAACTTCTATGGAAGAAGCATCTCACAACCTAGGATAGCCTGAACTCTTAGGATAAGCTGGTCAGTGCTTTTTTGGCCAAATTCTTTCCACCTCAAAAGATGATCAAACTTAGAGTGGAAATCCAAACCTTCAGACAGAAGGAAGGAGAATCCCTCTATGAAGCTTGGGAAAGATATAAGGAACTGATCAAAAGGTGCCCTATTGACATGCTTCCAGAATGGAGCATCGTATGTATATTCTATGATGGTCTGTCTGAGTTGTCAAAAATGTCATTAGACCATTCTGCAGGAGGATCTCTTCATCTGAAAACCCCTGTAGAAGCTCAGGAACTCATTGAAATGGTTACAAATAACCAGTTTATGTACACCTATGAGAGGAATCCTGTGAACAATGGAACACCTCAGAAGAAGGGAGTTCTTAAAATTGATACTCTGAATGCTATATTGGCTCAGAACAAAATATTGACTCAGCAAGTTAATATGATTTCTCAGAGTCTGAATGGATTGTAAGCTGCATCCAACAGTACTAAAGAAGCATCTTCTGAAGAAGAAGCTTATGATCCTGAGAATCCTGCAATGGCAGAGGTGAATTACATGGGAGAATCCTATGGAAACACCTATAATCCTGCATGGAGAAATCATCTAAATTTTTCATAGAAGGACCAACAGAAGCCTCAACAAAGCTTCAATAATAAT
Organism: Arachis ipaensis; assembly: GCF_000816755.2. Lineage (NCBI taxonomy): Eukaryota > Viridiplantae > Streptophyta > Magnoliopsida > Fabales > Fabaceae > Arachis > Arachis ipaensis. The sequence goes on from NC_029794.2 coordinate 91,350,615, forward strand.
GGTGAAAGAAATAAGTTTAGCAATAGCAAGCTTTTTCCATCATCTTCTCAGCAACAAACAGAGAATTCTGAACAGAGCCATTCTGGCCTGGCAACCATGGTCTCTAATCTATCCAAGACCACACTATGTTTCATGAATGAAACAAGGTTCTCCATTAGAAATTTGGAGGCACAGGTGGGTCAGTTGAGTAAGAAAATTACTGAAACTCCTCCCAGTACTCTCCCAAGCAATACAGAAGAAAACCCCAAGAGAGAATGCAAGGCCATAACCATGACCAATATGGCCGAACCTGAAGAGAGTGAAGAGGATGTGAGTCCCAGTGAGAAAAGCCTCATGGAACGTCCTCTGGACAGAAAGGAGTTTCCCTTAGAAGAACCAAAGGAATCTGAGGCTCATACAGAGACCATAGAGATTCCATTGAACTTTCTTCTGCCATTCATGAGCTCTAATGAATACTCTTCCTCTTAAGAGGATGAAGACATCACTGAAGAGTAAGTTGCTAAGTATCTAGGAGCAATCATGAAGCTGAATGCCAAGTTGTTTGGTAATGAGACTTGGGAGGATGAACCCCCTTGTTCACCAATGAACTGAGTGAATTAATGAGGCAGACATTACCTCAGAAGAAACTGGATCCCGGAAAATTCTTCATACCTTGTACCATAGGCACCATGACCTTTGAGAAGGCTCTGTGTGACCTGGGGTCAGGGATAAACCTCATGCCACTCTCTGTAATGGAGAAATTGGGAATCTTTGAGGTACAAGCTGCAAGAATCTCACTGGAGATGGCAGACAAATCAATGAAATAGGCTTATGGACTAGTAGAGGACGTGCTAGTAAAGGTTGAAGGCCTTTATATCATTGCTGATTTCATAATCCTAGACACTGGGAAGGATGAGGATGAATCCATCATCCTTGGCAGACCCTTCCTAGCCACAGCAAAAGCTGTGATTGATGTTGACAGAGGAGAGTTGGTCCTTCAATTGAATGAGGACTACCTTGTATTCAAGACTCAAGGTTCTCCTTCTGTAACCATGGAGAGGAAGCATAAAAAGCTTCTCTCAATACAGAGTCAAACAGAACCCCCATATTCAAACTCTAAGTTTGGTGTTGGGAAGTGGTGCACGAATTGTGAATCACACTTTTCACAACTCGTACCACTAACCAGCAAGTGCACTGGATCGTCCGAGTAATACCTTACGTGAGTAAGGGTCGAATCCCATGGAGATTGTTAGTTTGAAGCAATCTATGGTTATCTTGTAAATCTTAGTCAGGAGGTCAATTATAATTATCAGTTTGAATTGCGAAAAATAAAAGAGCAATAATTAAATACTTGTTTTGCAGTAATGGAGAATATGTTAGAGTTTTGGAGATGCTTTGTCTTCTGAATCTCTGCTTTCTCCCTGCCAACATCTTAGATAGAAACAAGCGTGTTTGAATAGAAAACAGAAATAGTTGCCTTAATTCATCGAAACACAGTAGAGCTCCTCACCCCTAACAATGGAGTTCAGAGACTCATGCCGTCAAAGAGTACAAAGTTCAGATCTAAAAAATGTCATGAGGTGTGAAAATAGACCTCTAAAAGTTGTTTAAATACTAAACTAGTAACCTAGGGTTACAGAAAATAAATAAACTATGATAGATGGTGCAGAAATCCACTTATGAAGCCCACTTGGTGTATGTTGGGGCTGAGACTTAAGCTTCTCACGTGCCTAGGCTGTTTTTGGAGTTAAACGCCAGGTTGTAACCTGTTTCTGGCATTCAACTCCCATTTGTAACCTGTTTCTGGCGTTTGACACCAGACTGCAACATGGAACTGGCGTTGAACGCCAGGTTACGTCATCTATCCTTGAGAAAGGTATGAACTATTATATATTGCTGAAAAGCCCTGGATGTCTACTTTCCAACACAATTGAAAGCGCGCCATTTGGAGTTCTGTAGCTCCAGAAAATCCACTTTGAGTGCAACGAGGTCAGAATCCAACAGCATCAGCAGTCCTTTTTCAGCCTGAATCAGATTTTTTATCAGCTCCCTCAATTTCAGCCAAAAAATACTTGAAATTATAGAAAAACACACAAACTCATAGTAAAGTCCAGAATTGTGATTTTTATTTAAAAACTAATAGAAATATAATAAAAACTAACTAAATTACACTGAAAACATACTAAACACAATACCAAAAAGCGTATAAATTATCCGCTCATCACAACACCAAACTTAAATTGTTGCTTGTCCCCAAGCAACTAAAAAAAAGTAGGATAAAAAGAAGAGAATATACAATGAATTCCAAAAACATCTATGAAGATTAGTCTTAATTAGATGAGCGGGGCTATTAGCTTTTTGCCTCTTGAATAGTTTTGGCATCTCACTTTATCCATTGAGGTTCAGAATGATTGGCATCTATAGGAACTCAGTATTTAGATAGTCTTAATGATTCTCCTAGTTTAGTATGTTGATTCTTGAACACAGCTACTTTATGAGTCTTGGCCGTGGCCCTAAGCACTCTGTTTTCCAGTGTTACCACCGGATACATACATGCCACAGACACATAACTGGGTGAACCTTTTCAGATTATGACTCAGCTTTGCTAAAGTCCCCAATTAGAGGTGTCCAGGATTCTTAAACACACTCTGTTTTTGCTTTGGACCTTACTTTAACCGCTCAGTCTCAAGTTTTCACTTGACACCTTCACGCCACAAGCACATGGTTAGGGATAGCTTGGTTTAGCCGCTTAGGCCAGGATTTTATTCCTTTAGGCCCTGCTATCCACTGATGCTCAAAGCCTTGGATCCTTTTTATTTACCCTTGCCATTTAGTTTTAAGGGTCAATGGCTTTTTGCTCTTGCCATTTGGTTTAAAGAGCTTTTGGCTTTTTCTGCTTACGTTTTTTTTTTCTAATTTTTTTTTGCATATATTTTTTTTCTGCAAGCTTTTGTATTCACTGCTTTTTCTTGCTTCATGAATCATTTTTATGATTTTTCAGATTATCAAATAACATGTCTCCTGTTCATGATTCTTTCAAGAGCCAACATATTTAACATTCATAAACAGCAACTTCAAAAGACATATGCACTGTTCAAGCATTAATTCAGAAAACAAAAAGTGTTGCCACCACATCAAAATAATTAAACTATTTTAAAATTCGAAAATTCATGTACTTCTTTTTCTTTTTCAGAAAACATTTTTCATTTAAGAAAGGTGATGGATTCAGAGGACATTCATATCTTTAAGACATAGACACTTAGATACTAGTGATCATATAGTAAAGACACAAATATAAATAAAACATAAAGCATAATAAACGAAAAACAGGAAAAAAAGAACAAGGAGATTAAGGAACGGGTCCACCTTAGTGAGGGTGGTGTCTTCCTCTTCTTGAAAAACCAATGGTGCTCTTGAGCTCCTCTATGTCTCTTCCTTGTCTTTGTTGCTCCTAATAGTTTTGTGGAGGGAAGTGCATCCCTTGAGGCATTAGTGGTTATGAAAAAAAAAACAATGCTTTTTCCACACCAAACTTAGAAGGTTTGCTCGTCCCCGAGCAAAAGAAGAGAGAAAGTAGTAGAAGAAGAAGAAAATGGAGGAGATGGGGGAAGAAGATGTATTCGGCCAAGTGGAAGAAGAGATGGTTGTGTTGTGTGAAAATGAAGAAGGAAAGGTAGGGATCCTGTGGGGTCCACAGATCCTGAGGGGATCCTGTGGGGTTCACAGATCTTCAGGGGATCCTGTAGGGTCCACAGATCAAGTGGGGTCAAGGACTTAACATCCCTGCTCCAATCAGGCGTGTAAAACGCCCTTGCTGTGCAATCCCGGCGTTTAACACCAGACTGCTGCCTGTTTCTGGCGTTAAACGCCCAAATGTAGCTTGTTTCTGGCGTTTAATGTCAGGTAGATGCTTGTTTCTGGCGTTAAACGCCAGCTTGGTGCCTGTTTCTGGCGTTAAACGCCAGATAGATGCTTGTTTCTGGCGTTTAAATGCCAGAATACTCCTCCTCTAGGGTGTGCTGTTTTTGTTGCTATTTTTCATTCTGTTTTTTATTTTTCAGTAGTTTTTGTGACTTTACATGATCATCAACCTTAAGAAGACATAAAATAGCAATGGAAAATAAATAGATATAATTAAATAACATTGGGTTGCCTCCCAACAAGCGCTTCTTTATTGTCATTAGCTGGACCTTGCTGAGCTTTTAATCTAGCCTCAGCCTTGAGCACTCTTGCTCAACATTGCCTTCAAGATAGTGCTTGATTCTCTGTCCATTAACAATGAACTTCTTATTAGAATCAATGTCTTGAAGCTCCACATAGCCATATGGTGATACACTTGTAATCACATATGGTCCCCTCCACCGGGATTTCAGTTTCTCGGGGAATAGCCTGAGCCTAGAGTTAAACAGCAGAACCTTCTGTCCTGGTTCAAAGACTCTAGATGACAGCTTTCTGTCATGCCACCTTTTTGCTTTTTCTTTGTAAAGCTTGGCATTTTCGAAAGCAGTGAGTCTGAATTCCTCTAGCTCATTCAGCGGGAGCAATCTTTTTTCTCCAGCTAATTTGGCATCAAAGTTTAGGAATCTGGTTGCCCAGTAGGCCTTATGCTCCAGTTCCACGGGCAGATGACAGGCCTTACCATACACAAGCTGGTATGGAGAGGTCCCTATAGGAGTCTTGAATGCTGTTCTGTAAGCCCACAGAGCATCATGCAAGCTTCTTGCCCAATCCTTTCAACGGGTACTTACAGTCCGTTCTAGGATTCTTTTTAGTTCTCTATTAGAGACTTCAGCTTGCCCATTTGTCTATGGATGGTATGGAGTTGCCACCTTGTGGCTAATTCCATACCGGACCATAGCAGAGTAAAGTTGTTTGTTGCAAAAGTGAGTGCCCCCATCACTAATTAGTGCTCTAGGGACACCAAACCTGCTGAAGATATATTTCTGGAGGAACTTTAGCATGGTCTTAGTATCATTAGTGGGTGTGGCAATGGCCTCTACCCATTTGGATACATTGTCGACTGCCACCAGAATATAAATGTTTGAGTATGATGGTGGGAAAGGCCCCATGAAGTCAATACCCCATACATCAAACAACTCAATCTCCAAGATCCCTTGCTGAGGCATGGCGTAACTATGAGGCAGATTACCATCTCTCTGGCAGCTATCACAGTTACGCACAAACTCTCGGGAGTCTTTATAGAGAGTGGGCCAGTAGAAGCCACATTGGAGGACTTTTGTAGCTGTTCGCTCACCTCCGAAATGTCCTCCATATTATGATCCATGAAAATGCCATAGGATCTTCTGTGCTTCTTCTCTGGGCACACACCTACGGATTATTCCGTCTGCACATCTCTTAAAGAGATATGGTTCATCCCATAAGTAGTACTTTGCATCAGTGATTAATTTTTTCTTTTGTTGCCTGCTGTACTCAAACTCTTGCAGAAGCAACACCCATCTTATGAGCCTGGGCTTTGAATCCTGCTTTGTGAGTAGATATTTAAGAGCAGCATGGTCAGTGTACACAATCACTTTTGATCCTACTAAGTATGATCTAAACTTGTCAATAGCATAAACCACTGCAAGCAATTCTTTTTCTGTGGTTGTGTAATTTTTCTGGGCATCATTTAAAATACGGCTAGCATAATAAATGACATGCAGAAGCTTGTTATGCCTCTGTCCCAGTACTACACCAATGGCATAGTCACTGGCATCACACATTAGTTCAAATGGTAATGTCCAGTCTGGTGCAGAAATAACTGGTGCTGTGACCAGCTTAGCTTTCAGAGTTTCAAACGCCTGCAGACACTCTGTGTCAAACACAAATAGCATGTCAGCAGCTAGCAGATTGCTCAGAGGTTTTGCAATTTTTGAAAAATCCTTTATAAACCTCCTATAGAATCCTGCATTCCCCAGAAAGCTTATGATTGCCTTAACATTGGCAGGTGGTGGTAATTTTTCAATTACTTCCACTTTAGCTTGATACACCTCTATTCCCTTGTTCGAAATTTTGTGCCCAAGGACAATCCCTTCAGTCTCCATAAAGTGATATTTTTCCCAGTTTAAAACCAGGTTAGTCTCTTGGCATCTTTTCAGAACCAGTGTCAGGTGATCAAGACAGGAGCTGAATGAGTCTCCATATACTGAGAAGTCATCCATGAAGACTTCCAGAAATTTTTCCACCATATCAGAGAAAATAGAGAGCATGCATCTCTGAAAGGTTGCAGGCGCATTACATAGCCCAAATGGCATCCTTCTGTAAGCAAACACTCCAGATGGACATGTGAATGATGTTTTCTCTTGATCTTGGGGATCTACTGCAATTTGGTTGTAGCCTGAATATCCATCCAAAAAGCAGTAATAATCATGACCTGCTACTCTTTCTAGCATCTGGTCTATGAATGGTAAAGGAAAATGATCCTTTCTGGTGGCTGTATTGAGCCTTCTGTAGTCAATACACATGCGCCACCTTGTAACTGTTCTTGTAGGAACCAGTTCATTTTTTTCATTATGAACCACTGTCATACCTCCCTTTTTGGGGACAACTTGAACAGGGCTCACCCAAGGGCTATCAGAAATAGGATAAATAATCCCAGCCTCTAGTAACTTGGTGACCTCCTTCTGCACCACTTCCTTCATGGCTGGATTTAGCCGCCTCTGTGGTTGAACCACTGGCTTAGCATCATCCTCCAATAGGATTTTGTGCATGCATCTAGCTGGGCTTATGCCCTTAAGGTCATTTATGGACCACCCAAGAGCTGTCTTGTGTGTCCTTAGCACTTGAATTAGTGCTTCCTCTTCCAGTAGATTTAAAGCAGAGCTTATGATCACTGGAAAAGTGTCACCTTCTCCCAGAAATGCATATTTCAGGGATGGTGGAAATGGCTTGAGCTCAGGTTTAGGAGGTGTTTCCTCTTCCTGAGGAAGTTTCAGAAGTTCTTTCAATTCTTCTAAATCCTCCAAATCAGGCTGAACATCTTTAAATATGTCTTCCATCTCTGATTCGAGACTCTCAGCCATGTTGATCTCCTCTACCAAAGAGTCAATAAGATCAACTTTCATGCAGTCTTTGGGTGTGTCTGGATGCTACATGGCTTTGACAGCATTTAACTTGAACTTATCCTCATTGACCCTCAGGGTTACTTCCCCCTTTTGGACATCAATGAGAGTTCGTCCAGTTGCTAGGAAAGGTCTTCCTAGAATGAGAGTAGCACTCTTGTGCTCTTCCATTTCCAGCATCACAAAGTCAATGGGAAAGGCGAATGGCCCAACCCTGACGATCATGTCTTTAATCACGCCTGATGGGTATTTAATGGAGCCATCAGCAAGTTGGAGACATATTCGGGTTGGTTTGACTTCTTCAGTTAAACCAAGCTTTCTGATAGTGGATGCAGGTATTAGATTGATGCTTGCCCCAAGATCACATAAATTTGTCTTGGTGCAATTACCCTCTAATGTGCACGGTATCAGAAAGCTCCCGGGATCCTTAAGCTTTTCTGGGAAGATTTTCAGAATGACTGCACTACATTCTTCAGTGAGGAGAACTCTTTCAGTTTCTCTCCAATCCTTCTTATGACTCAAGATCTCTTTCATGAACTTGGCATAAGAGGGTATTTGCTCAAGTGCCTCTGCAAACGGAATCTTTATTTCAAGAGTCCTGAGATAGTCTACAAAGCGAGCAAATTGCTTATCCTGCTCCTCTTGGCGGAGTTTTTGAGGATAAGGCATCTTGGCTTTGTATTCCTCAACCATAGTTCATGCAGGTTTATTTCCTACAGAGGTGGTTGGAGAAGCCTTTTTAGAGGGGTTGTTATCAGCACTTGTGTGTGTCTGATCCCTCACTGGCATTTGAATGCCAGAGTTAGAAGCTGGAGTGGCGTTGGACGCCAACTCCTTACTTGTTCTTGGCGTTTGAACACCAGAACTGAGCTTCCATTGGGCATTTGACGCCAAATCCCTGCCTGTTTCTGGCGTTTGGATGCCAAAGTTATTCTTCTCTGGGCTCTTACTGTCCTCAGAGGGATTTTGAATAGCATTTTATTCATTTCTTGGCTTCCTGCTGCCTTGAAGTGAGGTATTTAATGTTTTCCCACTTCTTAATTGAATTGCTTGGCACTCTTCTGTTATTTGTTTTGATAACTGTTGTTCTGTTTTCTTCAACTGTACCTCCATATTTATATTAGCCATTCTTGTGTCTTTAGTATCTCCTTGAATTCGGCCAGCTGTTTTGTTAGAAAGTCTAATTGCTGATTGAATTCAGTAACTTGTTCTGCAGGACTGAGTTCAGCAGTTACTGTTTTAGCCTCTTCTTTCATGGAAGATTCACTATTTAAGTACAGATGCTGATTTCTGGCAACTGTATCAATGAGCTCTTGAGCTTCTTCAATTGTCTTTCTCATGTGTATAGATCCACCAGCTGAGTGGTCTAGAGAAATCTGAGCTTTCTCTGTAAGCCCATAATAGAAGATGTCTAGCTGCACCCATTCTGAAAACATTTCAGAGGGGCATTTTCTTAACATCTCTCTGTATCTCTCCCAGGCATCATAAAGAGATTCATTATCTCCTAGTTTAAAGCCTTGGATGTCCAGCCTTAGCTGTGTCATCTGTTTTGGAGGGAAGTATTGATTCAGGAATTTTTCTGACAGCTGTTTCCATGTCCTTATGCTAGCCAAATGGAAACAGTAATAATCTGTAGACATCCTGATCTACTTTCTTATCATGTACTGTGTCAGCAATCTGTAAAAACTGTGCCAGAAACTCTGTAGGTTCTTCTTGTGGAAGACCGGAATACTAGCAACTTTGCTGCACCATGATAATGAGCTGAGGATTCAACTCAAAGCTACTGACTCCAATGGAGGGTATATAGATACTACTCCCATATGAAGCAGTAGTGGGGTTAGCATATGACCCCAGAGTCCTTCTGGACTGTTCATTTCCACTTCAGTCCATGATGGAGAAAG
>NC_029794.2:91360082-91374135 GCF_000816755.2 Arachis ipaensis
TTCGAAAATTTGAAGAAAAATAAATAAAAGAAAATTGAAAACTAAATTAATTAATTAAAAAGATTAGAAAAAGATGTGGGTGAGGATTTTCGAAAAAAATGAAGAGAGAGAAATTGGTTAGGAAGTTTTGAAAAAGATATATCTTAAAATTAAAGATACTTGTAAGAAAATAAAATTAAAAAAATAAAAAAAAAAGATATGAAAAAGATTTGATTTTAAAATTTGAGATTAGAAAAGATGAGATAGGCTAGGTAAGACAAGATAAGGAATTTAAATTAAAAAGTTTTGAAAATTAAATTTTAAATTTGAATTTTGAAATTTGAAATAAGATAAGATAAGATTTTGAAAAAGATATGATTTTTTTTTTTGAAAAAGATTTGAATTTTGAAATTTTAAAACTAAGATAAGATAAAATAAAAAATTTTAAAATAAAATCTGAATTTTTAAAAGGAAAATTCGAAAAATCAATTAAAATAAAGGAAAAAGATATTTTTGAATTTAAAGAGGAAAGAGAAAAATAATAAGATAGCAAAAGACTTAGAATTTTTAGATCTAATGCTCCTTGTTTTCAAAAATTTTGGAGGAAAAACACCAAGGAATACCAAACTTAAAAATTTTAAGATCAAGACACAAGGAAAACTCAAGAACACTTTGAAGACTCACAAGAACAACAAGAACAAAAGAAAGAACACCAAACTTAAAATTTTTAGAAAACCTTAATAAAATTTTCGAAAATTATAGAAAGATTGACAAGAAAACACCAAACTTAAAGTTTGGCACAAGATTTAATCAAAGAAAAATTATTTTTAAAAAAAGATTTTAAAAACAAGATACCCAATTACCAAGAACATAAACCAACGCTCTAGCCAATTGAGCTGTAAATGTAACACTTGTTTTAAAGAAGTATTTTTAATAACTAAGAATAAATTTTTTTCGAAAACTAATGTTTTGAAAAAGCACAAGAAAAACAAGAAAAGAAACAGAACAAGAAAAACTAAAGATCAAACAAGAAAAATAAACAAGAACAACTTGAAGATCCAGGAAAAACAAAGAACACAAATTTGAAAATTTAAAGGAAAGTATAAAATATGCAATTGACACCAAACTTAAAATATAAAACTAAACTTGAACAGAAAAGAAACTCAATTATTAGTAAAAAAAATAAAATTCCGAAAAACTTTTGAAAAAGAAAATAAGGATTCTAAAATTTTAACAAGAACAATAATAAAAGACTCAAAGACAAATCACAGATTAATAAAGAAAAATAAAAATCTTTTGAAAGATTTTTGAAAAGAAAGCAAAAGACTCTGACCCAAAAGACAAAATCTTCCTAATCTAAGCAACAGAATGAACCGTCAGTTGTTCAAACTCGAACAATCCCCGGCAACGGCGCCAAAAACTTGGTGCACGAATTGTGAATCACACTTTTCACAACTCGTACCACTAACCAGCAAGTGCACTGGATCGTCCAAGTAATACCTTACGTGAGTAAGGGTCGAATCCCATGGAGATTGTTGGTTTGAAGCAACCTATGGTTATCTTGTAAATCTTAGTCAGGAGGTCAATTATAATTATCAGTTTGAATTGCAAAAAATAAAAGAGCACTAATTAAATACTTGTTCTGCAGTAATGGAGAATATGTTGGAGTTTTGGAGATGCTTTGTCTTCTGAATCTCTGCTTTTTCCCTGCTTTCTTCTTCACGCACGCAAGGTTCCTCCTATGGCAAGCTGTGTGTTGGTGGATCACCGTTGTCAATGGCTACCATCCGTCCTCTCAGTGAAAAGGGTCCAGGTGCCCTGTCACCACACGGCTAATCATCTGTCGGTTCCCACTCATGCTGGAATAGGATCCATTGATCCTTTTGCATCTGTCACTATGCCCAGCCCTTGTGAGTTTGAAGCTCGTCACAGTCATTCAATCCCTGAATCTTACTCGGAATACCACAGACAAGGTTTAGACTTTCCGAATTCTCAAGAATGCTGCCAATGGATTCTAGCTTATACCACGAAGATTCTGATTAAGAAATCCAAGAGATATTCATTCAATCGAAGGTAGAACGGAGGTGGTTGTCAGGTATGCGTTCATAGGTTGAGGATGATGATGAGTGTCATGGATCATCACATCCATCATATTGAAGTGCGAATAAACATCTTAGATAGAAACAAGCGTGTTTGAATAGAAAACAGAAATAGTTGCCTTAATTCATCGAAACACAGTAGAGCTCCTTACCCCTAACAATGGAGTTCAGAGACTCATGCCATCAAAGAGTACAAAGTTCAGATCTAAAAAATGTCATGAGGTTTGAAAATAGACCTCTAAAAGTTGTTTAAATACTAAACTAGTAACCTAGGGTTACAGAAAATAAATAAACTATGATAGATGGTGCAGAAATCCACTTATGGAGCCCACTTGGTGTATGTTGGGGCTGAGACTTAAGCTTCTCACGTGCCTATGCTGTTTTTGGAGTTAAACGCCAGGTTGTAACCTGTTTCTGGAGTTCAACTCCCATTTGTAACCTGTTTCTGGCGTTTGACGCCAGACTGCAACATGGAACTGGTGTTGAACGCTAGTTTATGTCATCTATCATTGAGCAAAGTATGGACTATTATATATTTCTGGAAAGCGCTGCATGTCTACTTTCCAATGCAATTGAGAGTGTGCCATTTGGAGTTCTCTAGCTCCAGAAAATTCACTTTGAGTGCAGGGAGGTCAGAATCCAATAGCATCAGCAGTCCTTTTTCAGCCTGAATTAGATTTTTGCTCAGCTCCCTAAATTTTAGCCAGAAAATACATGAAATTACAGAAAAACACACAAACTCATAGTAAAGTCCAGAATTGTGATTTTTATTTAAAAAATAATAGAAATATAATAAAACTAACTAAATTACACTGAAAACATACTAAACACAATGCCAAAAAGCGTATAAATTATCCGCTCATCAGGAGGCCACAACCAAACTCTAAGTTTGGTGTTCAGAGGCCCCAACCCTGCTCTGATTATCTGTGAGGCTCCATGAGAGCTCACTATCAAGCTATTGACATTAAAGAATCGCTTATTAATTAAAAAATCAAAAACAGAATGAAAAATAGAATGAAAAATAGCTCACCCTGGAGGAAGAGCTTATTGGCGTTTAAATGCCAGTAAGAGTAGCAGAATGGGCGTTAAACAGGCACCAGACTGGCGTTTAACTCCAGAACAGAGCATCTAATTGGTGTTTAACGCCAAGAATGAGAGAAAAGCTGGCGTTAAACGCCAGAAACAAGTAGCAACCTAGCGTTTAACGCCAGAAGTGCACTCTAAGGGCGTTTTGCACGCCTAAATGGAGCAGGGATGTTAAGTCCTTGACCCCTCAGGATCTGTGGACCCCACAGGATCCCCACCTACCCCACATCTTCTTCTCCCCTTCATAACACTCTTCCCCAAATACCCTTCACCAATCACCTCCATACCACTTCCCCAAATACTCTTCACCACTCACATCCATCCACTCTTCCCCAAAAACCCCACCTACCTCCATATTCAAAATCCTTTCCCTCCCAAACCCACCCTAATACACGAAACCTAACCCTTCCCCCACCCCTATATAAACCCCTCAACACTACCTCATTTACACATATTACAAACACTTCTTCCCCCCTTGGCCGAATACACTCTTCCCCTCCATCTCCTCTATTTTCTTCTTCTTCTACTATTTTCCTTCTTCTTTTGCTTGAGGACGAGCAAACATTTTATGTTTGGTGTGGTAAAAGCGTTGCTTTTTGTTTTTTCATAACCATTAATGGCACCTAAGGCCAGAGAAACCTCAAGAAAAAGGAAAGGGAAGGCAATTGCTTCCACCATTCGGCCATGCCCGGACCACTTTCACTTATATATTTTTCAACGGTGGAGTTTCTACACCCCATAGATTAAGGTGTGGAGCTCTGCTGTTCCTCATGAATTAATGTAAAGTACTATTATTTTTCTATTCAATTCAAGCTTATTCTTATTCCAAGATATTCACTCGTACTTCAATCTGATGAATGTAATGACCCGTGACACTCATCATCATTCTCCCCTATGAACGCGTGCCTGACAACCACTTCCGTTCTATCTGCAATAGCTTGAGCGTTTATCTCTTGGGCTCCTTGTTCAAATCAGAGTCTTCGTGGTATAAGCTAGAATTATTGGAAGCCATTCTTAAGATCCAAAAAGTCTAAACCTTGTCTGTGGTATTCCGAGTAGGATCCGGGATGGGATGACTGTGACAAGCTTCTAACTCACGAGTGCTGGGCGTAGTGACAGACGCAAAAGGATTAACGGATCCTATTCCAACATGAGTGAGAACCGACAGATGATTAGCCGTGCGGTGACAGCGCATTTGGACCACTTTCACTGAGAGGACGGGAGGTAGCCATTGACGACGGTGATGCCCAACATACAGCTTGCCATAGAAAGGAGTATGAATGATTGAATGAAGGCAGTGAGAAAGCAGAGATTTATAAGGAACAAAGCATCTCCATACACTTATCTGAAATTCTCACCAATGAATTACATAAGTATCTCCATCTTATTCTATATTTTATTTATATTTTAATTATCAAAATCCCAAAACCATTTGAATCCGCCTGACTGAGATTTACAAGGATGACCATAGCTTGCTTCAAGCCGACAATCTCCGTAGGATCGACCCTTACTCACGTAAGGTTTATTACTTGGACGACCCAGCGCACTTGCTGGTTAGTTGTGCAAAGCTGTAAAGAAGAATTGAGATTTTGATTGTGTGTACCAAGTTTTTGGCGCCATTGAGATCACAATTTCGTGCACCAGAATACTTATATACGCGTGCGCGTGGATGCGAGTTCCCCAACTCCAGTTTTTGAAAGCTTTTCGAAGATGTTGGACCCAGCGTTTGAGTAGCAACGTTCCCTCAAACGTTGCTTTATCCACGCGTGCACATCTCCTACGCGTGTGCATGGATTTTCAGAATAATGGATTACGAGTATGCGTTGCATGTGCGTGCGTGTCGATACACTTTTTCAAAATTAAGATTTTGGAACTCAGATTGCACACGTTGGCATCAGCGTTGGACTGTCAACGTTCCCTCAAACATTTCTTTATCTAGGCATTCGCGTAACCTACACGTGCGCGTGGATTGTCAAAATTGCAAATCCACGCTTGTGCGCATAGCACGCGTATGCGTCGCCACATTTTTCCCATTTTCCAGAAAGCTCATTACATCAAAAACATTGGGGGTAACGTTGGCTTGCCAACGTTCCCTCCAACGTGGGCACTGATAAACCCCAATTTTGTAGTTTATATTGTGTAGAATTTGGGGGTTTTTGTCAATATTTCTCAGACTTATTCACAAGAAATGCATGGTTTTGTGTTCTCTTCCTAATATTGCTCCATGATGAAAAACATGCTTATTTTACCTTAAAATTGCTATATTTTGATCCTCTTTTATTGTCATTCGATGCCGTGATGTATTTGTTGAGTGATTTCAGAAATTATAGGGCAAGGATGGCCTAGAAGAGAGAAAGAAAGCATGCACAAAAGGGAGGAGCATGAAGACTTAGATTTTGGGAACTTTAGCACCGATGCGCACGTGCACCTCGCGCGCACACGTGGATGAGGATAGTTGGAAGCAGCGCGCAAGGATGGACGCATCCGCGCGGATCCGAGAATTCCCACCGACGCGCACGCGCACATGGCGCGCACGCGTGGATCACAAAAGCAACCGGCGCGCACGCACGCATGGCGCGCACGCGCGGAAAGCTACACGTGACCTCATTAAAGAAAATCGTGCCTGGAAATTTCTGAGGCTCATCAGGCCCAAATTCAAGCTGTTTCTGCATGGAAAAGACCCAAGGATGCTAGGGGAAAGGGGGATCAATCATTTTACACTTAGACATAATTTTAGTTAGTTTTTTGGTTCTTTGTTCTTCTAGAGAAAGAAACCTTTGTTCCTCTCTAGATCTAGCTTTGATTTGATCTTCCCTTGTTGAATTCTGAATTGGATCTTGTCAATTACTAGTTATAATTGTTTAATTTGAATTCTCTAGTATAATTTTGTTTAGATCTTGTGTTATTTTTATGTTTCCTTGTTGTTTGTTATTTTGTACCCATTTCATGAACCTTGTAGATCTTGATTTGTTAATGTTGTATTGATGATTTTCATGAGTAATTGTGTTGTTTGAGTGATTGTATGTTGATAATTGTTAGTGGGTACATGTTAGTTCCAATTTAATTGCAACTTGAATAGATCCTTTATTAATGCTTACCATGTGTTTGATGAAATGTTTCCTTTGATTATGGAGTAGTCCTTTTTACTCTTGGCCTAGGCTAAGAGAATTGGATAAACTTGAGTCATTGGGTCTAATGGATTTGATGATTTGGGAACCTTTAGTGGTCAATTTGATAGCCATTGACACTAGTCTACTATCAAGTTAATTGGTAGTTAGGTTGGACCTTATGGGTTGATGTTGACCAAACCATTTAACATACTTCAAGTATAGAAGTAACCTTAATGAGTTTCGTTCCTCATAATGGTCAAGATATGGTTATTAGACAAGGATAGTGACCCCAATTCCCATGTCTAGCCAAGAGTTTCTTTTATCATTCATATTTGAAAACCCAAAAATCTTGATAGCTTTATCTTAGTTGTAGTTACTTGTTTAGTTTAGAATAGAATTACTTTGGATGTTATTTTATGAGTTTGGAATTATTTACATTTTGCTCTAATTATTTACATTAGTTTCTTGCATGCCAAGATTACTTGCTTGTTAAGATTTCTAGTTTAATTTCTTGCTCATGACTTGCGATCCCGGATTTCTAACCAATGTTGAAGCAATGTTTACCCATTCCTTGTGAGACGACCCGAGGTTTGAATACTTCGGTTACTTTTATTGGGGTTGAACTTGTGACAACCAAATTCCCTTCTAAATTTGATACTCGAGGATTGTTGTTGGGAAGAGCTATACTTGCAACGGGATTTTATTGAGGAATTCTATACCAACATAGTCCACGGGGGCCATCAAATTTTTGGCGCCGTTGCCGGGGAATGGTTGCAACATATGCCTTGATATTGGTTATGTGAATATGTGAATATTGTAGATAGTTTACTTTCTTTTAATACTTAGCCATAGTTTAGATTTCTTTTGTATGTGTGCTATGACTCCCAAGTTTGATGACTCGGTCTCAACCAAATTCTGGTGTAGCCGAGTTTGATCCTGAGATTGAAAGAACCTTGTTACACACTCGGCAAGCTAGACAGCGATTGGATTATACGGCTAGTACTTTGGCCTCCCTTGAGGAACATACCGAATCACTAGACGGTACCGATAGTGACTTGGAGTCCGCTACTTCTTATTCTTCTGTTGGCACTACTAATACATCTTTGCATCCTACAGATGAGCCATACATGGCGGAACCACGATCGATCACTTTGTATGAGCAAGGAGCTCTGGATATCATACTCCAACCTTTGCAAGCAAGGTATCCTAACCTTGATCCAAACTTTGTTGAAGAGTAGCTTGATAAATCTACTTCCTAAGTATCATGGGTTGCCGGGTCAAGACCCCATCCGACATCTGAGAGATTTTCAAGATGCTTGTTCTACGGCTCGAAGGCATGGAGCTGATGAGTTGGCTATTATGGTTTTTGCCTTCCCTTTCTCTCTTGAAGGGCAAGCAAAAATGTGGTTTTATTCACAACCAGATGAGATTGTGACTAATTGAGATTTCTTGAGAAGAGAGTTTCTAGAAAAATTCTTCCCACCGGAGAAGACCGACTACATCCGGAAGGAGATTTCAGGTATAATGCAAAAGGACCAAGAGAGTTTGTACGAGTATTGGACTCGGTTCAAGAGGCTATTATAATCTTGTCCACACCATGGATTCAACACTCACTTGCTCATTAGTTACTTCACCGGAGGTCTTTGTGCGGAAGATAGAAGATTACTCACCGCTTTTAGTGGTGGTTCTCTTTCAAAGAACAAGACGAAAGGAGAAGCTTGGAAATTTATAAATGATATTGCCGAAGCTACGCAACATGTAAAGGTGAGAAGTAATCCTCTTAAGGGTGTGGTAGAACCATCCCCTTCTGAAGCAAGCTTAACCGAGGCGCTTGGGGACATGACTACTATCCTCACTCAAATACAAAAAGATCAAAAGGAATACTACTCCATCCAAGCCATCCAAGCCCCACCTCAAGTTGCTCAACTTGAAGGCCCTCCTAGAATTTGTGGTTTGTGCTCTAGCACCACGCATTACACCGATCAATGCCATCAAATTCAAGAGGAGCATGCTCTTGTTGTGGCCAATGTGAATTACAACAACTTTCCGCCCTATCCTTCTCAAGGCCAAAACAACTACTCTCATGGTAGTAATCAAAATCAAAGGTAGAGGGATAATGCACAAGGGAGCAATCAAAACCAAAGATAGAACAAATCTTCTTCTCATTACAACAACAACCAATCTTCATCTCAATACCACCACAACAACAACAACCACCAAGCCAACCAAAAACACCACAACCAAAACCAAAATAACTACACCAAATACCAAGCACCACACCATAGACAACAATCCAACCAATCCTCTTCATCTTCCACCAATTAAGTTGATGAGCTTAGAGCCACTGTGGATAAATGGGACGAGGGCTATAAGGCTCAATTCGAGGCAATGAATGCTCAATTGGCCAATATCACCGATATGATCTCAAAGATGGCCATGCCCTCCAACAACACCAACCAACCCTCAAGCTCCTCTAGCCTCCCTTCCCAACCCCAACCAAATCCCAAGGACGGTCTCAACGCCATCACTCTACGGTCGGGGACTACATTGGAGGAGATACCTCCTAGGGTCATGGAAGACATTCATGACGAAGAGGTGGTCATTGAAGCTCCACATGAAGAGGAGGAGGTAGACAAAAGGCATGATGAAGAAGGAGTAAGCCTTAAGGAACCCAAGAGGAAAGCTATAGTGGATGAGTCCATTCCTATCCCATTCCCTTCCTTGGTAAAGAAAGCAAAGAAAACTCCGGAATTCGATTTAAACATGCTTCAAGTGTTCAAGAAAGTTGAGGTAACCATACCACTTCTTGATGCTATCCAACAAATTCCAAAGTATGCAAAATTTCTGAAAGACTTGTGTACACACAAAGATAGGATAGAGAGTTGGAGACATTATCCTTGGGTAGTTCCATTTCTTCCTTGATGGAACCTATTCCAAAGAAATGTGGTGACCCTGGACCTTGTTTGGTGTCTTGTTGTACTGGTGGGCGCAGTTTTCATGACTGTATATGTGACCTAGGAGCTTGCGTAAGCATCATGCCACTTTCTATCTTTGTGCGGTTGAATTTAACTCCATTAAAAAAGTCGACGGCGAAGTTTGCATTAGCCGATAAAAGTGTGATCACTGTGATGGGAATAGAAGAAGATGTACTTGTGGCAATCAAGGACTTGGTCTTTTCGGTCGACTTTTACATCCTTGAAATGCCTCTGGTGCACGAAATTGTGATGTCCAGGCTCAAACAATCCCTGGCAACGTGAGCAACTTGGTACGCGCAATCGTGATTACACTTTGATTATGTAAAATTCATGGCTCTTTCTTTCCCTGGCAATGGCGCCAAGAACATGGTGCCAATACCATGGTTCACAACTTCGATACAACTAACTAGCAAGTGTACTGGGTCGTCCAAGTAATACCTTACGTGAGTAAGGGTCGAATCCCACGGAGATTGTTGGTATGAAGCAAGCTATGGTCACCTTGCGAATCTCAGTTAGGCAGATATAAATTAATAAGGGTGTTTTCGAATAATAAATAAAAGAAGGGATAGAAATACTTATGTAAATTCATCGGTGAGAATTTCAGATAAGCGAATGGAGATGCTTTCGATCCTCTGAACCTCTGCTTTTCTGCTATCTTCATCCAATCACTCTTACTCCATAACAGTAGTACTTTGCATTAATCTTTGAGGAACATCAGAGCTCCACACCTTAATCTATGGAGTGTAGAAACTCTACCGTTGAAAATACATAAGTGAAAGGTCCAGGCATGGCCGAGATGGCCAGTCCTCAAACGTGATCTAAGATAGCATACCACTGATCAAAGATAGATGGTCCAAAAGACGTCTAATACAATAGTAAAAGGTCCTATTTATAATAAACTAGCTACTAGGGTTTATATGAGTAAGTAATTGATGCATAAATCCACTTCCGGGGCCCACTTGGTGTGTGTTTGGGCTGAGCTTGAGTGTTGCACGTGTAGAGATCCTTCTTGGAGTTGAACGCCAGCTTTTGTGCCAGTTT
The DNA here is from genome assembly GCF_000816755.2 of Arachis ipaensis. NCBI lineage: Eukaryota > Viridiplantae > Streptophyta > Magnoliopsida > Fabales > Fabaceae > Arachis > Arachis ipaensis. The sequence goes on from NC_029794.2 coordinate 91,370,373, forward strand.
GGGCGTTCAACTCTGGTTTTGGCTCCTTTTCTGGCGCTGGACGCCAGATTTGGGCAGAAAGCTGGCGTTGAATGCCAGTTTACATCATCTATTCTTGGCCAAAGTATAGACTATTATATATTTCTGGAAAGCCCTGGATGTCTACTTTCCAACGCAATTAGAAGCGCGCCATTTCGAGTTCTGTAGCTCCAGAAAATCCATTTTGAGTGCAGGGAGGTCAGAATCCAACAGCATGAGCAGTCCGTCTTCAACCTCTGAATCTGATTTTTGCTCAAGTCCCTCAATTTCAGCCAGAAAATACCTGAAATCACAGAAAAACACACAAACTCATAGTAAAGTCCAGAAATGTGAATTTAACATAAAAACTAATGAAAACATCCCTAAAAGTAACTAGATCCTTCTAAAAACATACTAAAAACAATGTCAAAAAGCGTATAAATTATCCGCTCATCACAACACCAAACTTAAATTGTTGCTTGTCCCCAAGCAACTGAAAATCAAATAGGATAAAAAGAAGAGAATATACTATAAATTCCAAACTATCAATGAAACATAGCTCCAATCAAATGAGCGGGACTTATAACTTTTTGCCTCTTGAATAGTTTTGGCATCTCACTTTATCCATTAAGGTTCAGAATGATTGGCATCTATAGGAACTTCAGATTTCGAATAGTGTTATTGACTCTCCTAGTTCAGTATGATGATTCTTGAACACATCTTCTTTATGAGTCTTGGCCGTGGCCCTAAGCACTTTGTTTTCCAGTATTACCACCGGATACATAAATGCCACAGAGACATAATTGGGTGAACCTTTTTAGATTGTGACTCAGCTTTGCTAAAGTCCCCAATTAGAGGTGTCCAGGGTTCTTAAGCACACTCTTTGTTTTTGCTTTGGACCTTGACTTTAACCGCTCAGTCTAAAGTTTTCACTTGACACCTACACGCCACAAGCACATGGTTAGGGACAGCTTGGTTTAGCCGCTTAGACCAGGATTTCATTCCTTTAGGCCCTCCTATTCACTGATGCTCAAAGCCTTGGGATCCTTTTTATTTGCCCTTGCCTTTTGGTTTTAAAGGTTATTGGCTTTTTCTGCTTGCTTTTTCTTTCTATTTTTTTTCTATTTTTTTTTTCGCCTTTCTTGGTGATCCATGCATTGGCATAGAACTCTTGAACCATTAGGATGCCGACTTGTTGGATGGGATTTGTTAGAACTTCCCAACCTCTTCTTTGAATTTCATGTCGGATCTCTGGATAGTCATTTCTTTTGAGTTTGAAAGGGACCTCGGGGATCACCTTCTTTTTGGCCACAACATCATAGAAGTGGTCTTGATGGGCTTTGGAGATGAACCTTTCCATCTCCCATGACTCGGATGTGGAAGCTCTTGTCTTCCCTTTCCCCTTTCTAGAGGATTCTCCGGTCTTAGGTGCCATCAATGGTAATGGAAAAAAAAAAAGCTTATGCTTTTACCACACCAAACTTAGAATATTGCTCGCCCTCGAGCAATAAACAAAAGAATAGAAGAAGAAGAAGAAGAAGAAGAAGAAGAAGAAGAAATATGGAGAGGGAGAGGGAGATGTGGTTTCGACCAAGAGGAGTGAAGAGGGATGTGTTGTGTGAATTTGATGAAGAATGGAGGTCTTTATATAGGGAAGGGAGGGGGGAGGTTTCGGCCATATGGGTGGGTTTGGGTGGGAAATTGGTTTTGAATTTTTGAAAGTAGGTGGAGTTTATGAGGTAGGTTTATAGGGAAGAGTGGATGGATGTGAGTGGTGATTAAAATAATTAATAAATTAAAAAGAAATTTTGAAAAAGGGGGAAGATATTTTCGAAAATGAGAGAGAGAGAGTTAGTTAGGTGGTTTTGAAAAAGTTAAGAAACAAACAAAAAGTTAGTTAGTTAGTTGAAACAAATTTTGAAAAGATAAGAAGTTAGGAAGTTAGAAAAGATATTTTGAAAAGATATTTTTGAAAAAGATATGATTGAAATTAGTTTTGAAAAAGATTTGATTTTTAAAATCTCAATTAATGACTTGATTCATAAGAAATCTCAAGATATGATTTTAAAGTTTGAATCTTTCTTAACAAGGAAGTAACAAACTTCAAATTTTTGAATCAAAACATTAATTGATTATGTTATTTTCGAAAATTTGGTATAAAAATAAGAAAAATATTTTTGAAAAATATTTTTGGAATTTTCGAAAATAACTAAGAATTTTGAAAAAGATTTAATTTTTGAAAAAGATTTTGAATAAGATAAGATTTTCAAATTGAAAATTTGATTTGACTCATGAGAAATAATTTGATTTTAAAAATTTTTGAAAAAGTCAATCCAAATTTTCGAATTTGATGAGAGAAAATGGGAAAGATATTTTTTTGATTTTTTTAATTTTTATGATGAGAGAGAAAAACACTAAAAAGATGCAATGCATGAAATTTTTAGATCAAAACATGTGATGCATGCAAGAATGCTATGAATGTCAAGATGAACACCAAGAACACTATGAATGTCAAGATGAACATCATAGACACAATTTTGAAAAATTTTTAATGCAAATAAAACATGCAAGACACCAAACTTAGAATTCTTTAATGCTTAGACACTAAGAATTCAAGAATGCATATGAAAAACATGAAAAGACACAAAACAAAAATTCATCAAGATCAAACAAGAAGACTTACCAAGAACAACTTGAAGATCATGAAGAACACCATGAATGCATGAAATTTTCGAAAAATGCAAGATGCACATGCAATTGACACCAAACTTATAACATGACTCATGACTCAAACAAGAAACACAAAGATATTTTTGATTTTTATGATTTTCTAATTTTTTTGGATTTTTTTTTTCGAAAATTATATGAAAAAGAAAAAATAAGGATTCCAAAATTTTTAACATGAATTCTAGGAATCTTGCATTCTTAGTCTAAAGCTTCAGTCCAGGAATTAGACATGGCTCACTAGCCAGCCAAGCTTTCAATGAAAGCTCCGGTCCAAAACACTAGACATGGCCAATGGCCAGCCAAGCTTCAGCATTTAACATCAGAGTATATTGCTCTTGATAACAAATTGCAAGCCTCAGTCCAAATAAATTTAGACATGGCTTTACAGCCAGCCAGGCTTTACATGCTTCATGAAACACTAGAATTCATTCTTAAAAATTCTGAAGAAAAATTTTGAAAACATTTTTATTATTATTTTTTTTTCGAAAACAGATGAGAAATTTTTGAAAATATTTTTGAAAGATTTTTGAAAATAAAACAAAAAGAAAATTACCTAATCTGAGCAACAAGATGAACCGTCAGTTGTCCAAACTCGAACAATCCCCGGCAACGGCGCCAAAAACTTGGTGCACGAAATTGTGATGTCCAGGCTCAAACAATCCCTGGCAACGTGAGCAACTTGGTACGCGCAATCGTGATTACACTTTAATTATGTAAAATTTATGGCTCTTTCTTTCCCTGGCAATGGCGCCAAGAACATGGTGCCAATACCATGGTTCACAACTTCGATACAACTAACCAGCAAGTGCACTAGGTCGTCCAAGTAATACCTTACGTGAGTAAGGGTCGAATCCCACGGAGATTGTTGGTATGAAGCAAGCTATGGTCACCTTGCGAATCTCAGTTAGGCAGATATAAATTGATAAGGGTGTTTTCGAATAATAAATAAAAGAAGGGATAGAAATACTTATGTAAATTCATTGGTGAGAATTTCAGATAAGCGAATGGAGATGCTTTCGTTCCTCTGAACCTCTGCTTT
>NC_029794.2:91374655-91379130 GCF_000816755.2 Arachis ipaensis
GAGCTCCACACCTTAATCTATGGAGTGTAGAAACTCTACCGTTGAAAATACATAAGTGAAAGGTCCAGGCATGGCCGAGATGGCCAGCCCTCAAATGTGATCTAAGATAGCATACCACTGATCAAAGATAGATGGTCCAAAAGACGTCTAATACAATAGTAAAAGGTCCTATTTATAATAAACTAGCTACTAGGGTTTACATGAGTAAGTAATTGATGCATAAATCCACTTCCGGGGCCCACTTGGTGTGTGTTTGGGCTGAGCTTGAGTGTTGCACGTGTAGAGATCCTTCTTGGAGTTGAACGCCAGCTTTTGTGCCAGTTTGGGCGTTCAACTCTGGTTTTGGCTCCTTTTCTGGCGCTGGACGCCAGATTTGGGCAGAAAGCTGGCGTTGAACGCCAGTTTACGTCATCTATTCTTAGCCAAAGTATGGACTATTATATATTGCGGGAAAGACCTGGATGTCTACTTTCCAACGCAATTGGAAGCACGCCATTTCGAGTTTTGTAGCTCCAGAAAATCCATTTTGAGTGCAGGGAGGTCAGAATCCAACAGCATCAGCAGTCCGTCTTCAACCTCTGAATCAGATTTTTGCTCAAGTCCCTCAATTTCAGCCAGAAAATACCTGAAATCACAGAAAAACACACAAACTAATAGTAAAGTCCAGAAATGTGAATTTAACATAAAAACTAATGAAAACATCCCTAAAAGTAACTAGATCCTACTAAAAACATACTAAAAACAATGTCAAAAAGCATATAAATTATCCGCTCACAGCCTCCAACAGAAAATAGAAGCTCATCCTCCGTTCTACTTGGTAGACCTTTCCTCAAGACCTCTAAATTCAAGTTAGATGCCTTCACCAGCACATATTCCTTTGAGGTTGGAGACAAGACTATCAAGTTCAATTTGGAAGAAGCCATGAAGCATCCTCCCGAAGAGCATTCCGTTCTCTGATGTGATGTAATTGATAAAGTGGTAGCGGAAGTGCACGAAGAAGACCATAACAAGCTATGCTACCCTATTGTTGAAGAGAAGGATGACCAAGAGGATGAACATAAGAAAGTTGTTGAAAGTGAACTCCATGAGCTTGATAAAAAGGAACCTCAGCTTGAGGCAAAGAGTGAACTGAAGCCTCTTCCATCTCATTTGAAGTATGCTTTCTTAGAGAACAATCAAAAGTTTCCGGTCATTATTACTAGTGAGCTTTCGAGTGAAGAAGAAGAAAGGCTCCTAGATGTTCTAAGAAGGTACAAGAAGGCAATTGGTTGGAGCCTAGCTGATATTGTGGGGATTGACCCTTGCAAGTGCATGCATCGTATATTTCTTCAAGAGGTAGCTAGGCCGGTTAGGCAACCGCAAAGGAGGCTCAACACGACCATCCTTGATGTGGTAAAGAAGGAGGTCACTAGACTACTCGATGCAGGTATCATATACCCAATTTTTGACAGTGAATGGGTGAGTCCGGTCCAAGTTGTTCCCAAGAAATCGGGCATCACTGCGGTTAAAAAAGATGATGGTGAAGTGGTCACCAAGAGAGTACCAAATGCGTGGCGAGTGTGCATCGATTATAGGAGGTTGAATGCCGCTACAAGAAAGGACCACTACCCTTTGTCCTTTATTGATCAGATGTTGGACCGTTTGGCGGATAAATCCCATTATTGCTTTCTTGATGGATTCACTGGTTACTTCCAGATTCACATTGCTCCTGAAGATCAGGAAAATACCACATTTACTTGCCCTTTTGGCACCTTTGCCTACAAAAGGATGCCATTTGGACTATGTAATGCACCTGCTACTTTTCAGTGGTGTATGACCAGTGTCTTTTTCGATCTACTGGAGAATTGTCTGGAAGTCTTTATGGATGACTTCAGTGTTTATGGAACTTCATTTGATTATTGCTTAGAGAACTTGGCCAAGGTCTTAGCTAGATGTGTTGACACCAACCTTGTGTTGAATTTTGAAAAATATCACTTTATGGTAAGACAAGGTATAGTGTTGGGACATGTAGTTTCTCATGAAGTCATTTCAGTAGACCCGGCCAAGGTCGATGTTATCACCACTTTACCTCACCCCTCATCTGTGAGGGAGGTCCGCTCGTTTTTGGGACTTGCAGGATTCTATAGGCACTTTATCAAAGATTTCAGCAAGATTGCTTTGCCATTGTCACGCCTACTCCAAAAAGATGTGGATTTTGAGTTTGACAGTGCATGTGTGAAAGCATTTGAAGAGCTAAGGAGAGTTCCTACCACAGCACTGGTTGTGCGAAGCCCCAACTGGACGTTGCCATTCGAGAAAATGTGCGATGTGTCAAACCATGCTGTAGGTGCCGCGCTTGCACAGCGCAATGGTAAACTCCCTTATGTCATTGCTTACTCTTCTAAAACACTGGATGCGACACAATCCAACTATACCACTACAGAAAAGGAACTCATAGCTATTGTTCATGCTTTAGAGAAATTCAGATCTTATTTGCTAGGATCCAAGATAGTGGTATACACGGATCATGCAGCTTTAAAGTACTTATTGACAAAGAATGAGTCAAAGCCTAGACTCATACGTTGGATCTTGCTTTTGCAAGAATTTGACATTCAGATTAGGGACCGGAGTGGGTCTCAAAACTTGGTTGCGGATCATTTAAGCCACCTTGAGAATTTAAAATTTGATCCATTTCTGATCAATGACTCATTCCCATTGGATAGTTTGCATACTGTGTCGGATAGCTTTCCTTGGTTTGCCCCAATGGCGAACTACTTGGTTGCGAAAATCTTCCCTCCCTACTTTTCTAAAAACCAAAGGGACAAGTTGAGGAGTGATTCCAAATACCACATTTGGGATGACCTCACTTGTGGAAGAGGGGCGTTGACCAAGTAATTCGAAGATGTGTGCCGGAATCTGAAATTCAACCCATTCTTGAAGCTTGCCATTCGTCTGAATGTGGTGGCACTTTGGCCTACAAAGGACAGCTAAAAAGGTGTTGGATTGTAGATTCTGGTGGCCAACCTTATTCAAGGACGCTAACCGGTTCTATGTGTCTTGCCATCAGTGTCAGAAGTCGGGAAACACGTCCCAAAGGGATGAGATGCCTCAGCAACTTATGTTGTTCTGTGAGATATTTGATGTATGGGGCATTGACTTTATGGGACCGTTCCCTAACTCAAGTGGGTATCTATATATTCTGTTAGCGGTTGACTACGTGTCAAAGTGGGTAGAAGCAATACCTACCCGCCTTGATGACGCCAATACCGTTGTTTCTTTTATTAGAAATCACATTGTATGCCGTTATGGGTCACCAAGAGCAATCGTGAGCGACCAAGGATCCCACTTTTGTGAAAGGAAAGTACAGGCACTGCTCAAGCGCTATGGGGTGTCGCATAAGGTTTCTACTGCTTATCATCCACAAACCAATAGACAAGCAGAAGTGTCCAACCGAGATATCAAGAGAATCTTGGAGCTTCCAGCTAGGAGATGCACTTTGGGCGTATAGGACGGCCTACAAGAATCCGTTAGGGATGAGTCCCTTCCGGATTGTTGATGCGGGGAAAACTTGTCTCTCAACAAATCTCCCTTTGGCAAGTGTACCGAAGTTGTCGTCAAGTAAAAACTCACAATAGAGTGAGGTCGAATCCCACAGGGATTGATTGATCAAGCAACTTTAATTAGAAGAATGTTCTAGTTGAGCGACTCCAAAATTTGGGTTGAGAGTTGCAGAAAATAAAATGGCGGGAATGTAAATAACAGAAAAGTAAATGCTAGAATTAAAGGACTGGAAGTAAATGACTGAAAATAAATTGCAGAATTGTAAATGGGAATGGGGGATTTGCTCATAAAAGTAAATCGCAGAAATTAAAGAGAATGGGTGAGATTAGAGATGGGGAGTTCATTGGGCTTAGGAGATGTTGCAATTCTCCGGATCAAGTTCATTTTCATCTCTTCCTCAATCAATGCACTCATTGATCTCCTTGGCAATCTTAAGTGATTGAATTACAATTCCTTGCAATTTAATCTCTCAAATCTTGATCAATAGCCAATTCCTTGGTCAATTGCTCAACATTGTCACTAACGTTCTAGTGTGCCCCTTTTTGCTTCACGTTAAAGCTCACGTTAACTAGGTTAACGTGGCTTCTAACTTGGCCATCTTTTAGCCATCCCAACGTTAGTGACAATGTTGAGTGTCACTAACGTTCTCGAAGGATGGCAAAGGCCACGTTAGAAGCCACATTAACCTAGTTAACATGGACTCTAACGTGAGCCCTAGGAGCACATTGGAACGTTAGTGACAATGTGGAGTGTCACTAACGTTGTCGACAACTCTTCATCTTCTACGTTAGTTCCCACGTTAACCAAGTTAACGTGGGAGTTAACGTGGTACTTAGCACCATAGGCCAACGTTAGTTACAATGTTGAGTGTCACTAACGTTGGCTTCTCTCCCTCCCCCTTAACGTTAGAGGCCACGTTAACTAGGTTAACGTGA
>NC_029794.2:91379150-91380281 GCF_000816755.2 Arachis ipaensis
TTTGTTGTAGATCTAGTATTGTTCCTTCTACTTTCTTCCAATTTAATAAGAGGTAATTCATAATAATGTGTCTTCTTTGCTTTTCTATTGTTGATCTCTTGTTTTTTGTAGTTGTAGATTCCTTTAATTCTTGCATTTAATAATGTTTACTCCTCTTGCACTTTATGTGTTTGTTAAAATGTCTCTTTTAGTTTTAGTGTAGATTTTGTTCCTCTTGGCCTAGGTAGAGTAATTAGTGATACTTGAGCTATCTAATTCCTTTGCTGATTGATAATTGGAGAGATTGCTAATTGGTTTGGAATGCACTAAAGCTAGTCTATCCTTGGAAGTTGGCTAGGACTTATGGCTCAAGTCAATTCATCCACTTGACTTTCCTTTAATTAGTAAGGGTTAACTAAGTGGTAGCAATGAACAATTCTCATCACAATTGAGAAGGATAACTAGGATAGGACTTCTAGTTCTCACACCTTTCCAAGAGCCTTTTATAGTTTTTAGTTTATTTTCATTGCCATTTACTTTTCATGCTTCTTATCCAAAACCCCAAAATAACTCATAACCAATAACAAGACACTTTATTGTAATTCCTAGGGAGGACGACCCGAGGTTTGAATACTTCGGTTTATAAATTCTAGGGGTTTGTTTTAGTGACAAACAACTTTTTGTATGAAAGGATTAGTGATTGGTTTAGAAACTATACTTGCAACGAGAATTCATTTGTGAAATTCTATACCATCAAAAATCCATTCGTCAGTTACCTCCCCTTTTCTTGCTCCTTTTTGGTCCTGAAATCAAGCAACAAAGTGCATCAAAGCTCTAGTCCAAGTCATGAGTAATGCAACATAATATTTGTCACTAAACTTATGCAAAATACTCATGAAATCATGTAAAATGCACAATGTATGCTTGAGTCAAGGCATAAGTGAATATTTATCCAAAACTAGCTTATTTCCTAAAGAAATGCATGAAACTAACCTAAAAACAGTAAAGAAAAGGTCAGTGAAACTGGCCAAAATGCCCTGGCATCACAACACTAAACTTAAAGCTTGCTTGTCCCTAAGCAAGTACTGGAACAAGAGAATGATGAAATGAATATCCAGAGGAATGAGTCATCCTTGTGGAAGTCATATTACT
>NC_029794.2:91380310-91388463 GCF_000816755.2 Arachis ipaensis
AATTGCATAGAAAGTAAAGGAAATGGATGAATTGCATGAAATTAAAGAGAACTGGAATTTAAAGTGCTGAATCTTAAAGAGTAAAAAATTAAATGGCAGAAACTTAGAATGCAAGAAATGTAAATTGCAGAATCTTAAAGTGCAAGAAATGTAAATGGCTTGAATTGTAAAGGGAATTGGGAGTTGGATTTGCAGGAATCAAACAAGGAAAAGTAAATTGCAACAAACAGAGAAGTAAAGGATGTCTTGAATCAAACCGGATCTTAAAACAGAAATGTAAATAAGCATGAAAACAGTAAACAGGGAATGGGAAATGGGAAATCCGGATCTCAGGACCCAAGAGACTAGAAAATCAAGTCTAGATCTCAATGCCTTCCTAGATCCAACAAGAACAATTGCAAAGGAAATGTAGATTGCAAAGAAAGTAGATGAAGAAGCAAGTAACCAAAACTGAAATTCAATTAAGCAGAAAATTAAACAAGATCCCAAGGTGAGATTGAAACAGAATTTCTTCAACTCTCCACCCAAAATCCAAGACAAGAAAAGTAAAGAGTGCTGGGCAAGAACAAGGAAGAAGAGAGATCAATTCTCCTCCCAAATTCTCTTGAATTAAAACAACAATGCTAAGAAAAATAAAAGTGAGCTCCCAGCAAAACTCAAAAAAAGCTCTTCTGAAAAACTAAAAGGGAAGCTCCTCTAAAACTTAAATTCTAATCTATTTATACACTTTCTTCAAATGGTCTTCAAGCCTTCAATTGGGCCTTTGCTCTTGGTGGAATTGGGTTGAGAGAGGCCTTGGTTGATTGCTCTTGGAGTTTGGAGAAGAACCGAATTGAACCAGGTTGGAATCATGAAAGCTTGAGTGAAAGTTGGAGTAAAAGTTAGGGTCTAACTTTTGCTCCAACTTTTCACATCAGCACCCTTGTTTTGCTGATACCAACGTTGGGGCAATAGTTAGGGGTCTAACTTTTGCTCCAACGTTGGCCTTCCCTTAGTTATTCATGGCGCCAACGTTAGCCAGAAAGTTAGGGGCTAACGTTGGCGCAAACTTTTGCTAGCCCAGGGAGTTTTTCAAGCGCCAACGTTAGCCAAAAAGTTAGGGTCTAATGTTGGCGCAAACTTTTGGTGCATCCAGGGAGTGTTTTTCATGCCAAAAGTTAGCCAAAAAGTTAGGGGCTAACTTTTGGTCTAGCTTTTGCCCAAAAGTTAGCCAAAAAGTTAGGGGCTAACTTTTGCTCCAGCTTTTGCTTCTTGGTTCATAATTAATCCAAGACTCAAGTTATTCCTCCTAGCCATTCCTTCTTGCATCAACCTTTCTCCCAGCTTTCTTCACCTATCATTAATCAACCAAACACATAAAAGCTATGCTCAAAATCATGAGATATTCATTCTTTCATAATATGTGACAATTATAGCACAAAACCTCATGAAATAGCATGAATTCATACATGGTTGATTAAATCAAAGGAAACATGAAAATCTACCCAATTGCTTGCTTTTGGCTCAAGAAAGTGCATAATTCTATTGAAAACAAAAGAAAAAGGCTAGTGAAACTAGGCTAAGATGACTTGTCATCAGGTTACTAAATGCTCTATAGTGAGGGTTACTCTTGATAGTGGACTTTCAGCTGATAATCCCGAGTTAGTTAACCCAAGTTATCAAGTGATAAGGCACCCCTAAGAGCTTATTCATCCAAGTAGATCCCTCACACAGGAGCACCACAGACACTTGCCTCAAGCTTAAAACCATTGATGCCTAGCCTTATTGCTTACTCTTTTTCTTTTGTTTTTCACTTCCATTGTTCTTTCCTTTTTCTCTTATTAGGATCTTGTTATTAACTTAGTCTCATGAGTGTATCCAAAGCAAAGTATTCAGGATAGATAGTTGTCCTCCTAGTCTTGTGGTTGAACCAACTTAGCTAACTTATGACTACCCCAAAGATTCATGAATGCACTTCCACAATATGAACTCTACCCTGGTCTTTTAAAAACATAAACATTCTCTTCTTCATTTGATAAAAAGGGACAAACTTACAAGTAGATAAGGGAATGATGCAGTGACATAAAGACCAGTGCACATAGACTCTCTTCAATACCAAAAACATGATTTGAAAAAGGTTTAAACATATCATGGAAGCAAGTTCTATTTCATACAAGATCTTTCTTATTTAAAACACAGAGAAAGATGGAACAAAGAAGGAACTCCACCACCTTTTACTGTTGTGGGTGTCCACGCTCTTTTCCTTGCTTGTCCTCCTTGTTTCCTCTTGCATTTCCTCGCATCCGTGCCAATCTTGCTTGCTACCAATCCTCGAGTGCCTTCCTCACTGACTCATGACTCTCTTCCACCCTTTGTCTTTCCTTTCGTGCTAATTCATCCTTCATTTCATCATACTTGGCTATTCCTGGATGCAATATTGGCAGCTGTCCCACTAAGTAGCCGAGCCTGGCTTGAGTATTTATCTGATGTCCTGTTTGACTCATGTAAACTCCTTCTGCGAATGCCCTTTGCTCGTCCAATAGTTCTGCCTGTTCTATTTGTCTTCGATGTATCTCATGTATGTGTGCCCCTTGATGTCCTTGGATGTTGATTAGTCTCTGGGTAGATTCTTGTTGTTCGTTTTGCCTTTGTTCCATCCTGTTGAATGCTTCTCCCCATTGTTGTCCTTGGCTTAGTTGCTGTTCCATCATTTGCCTTTGCCACTTATCTTGCTGCCCCATCATCTGTAGTTGAAGCTCTTTCTGTGCTCCTTGGCTTTCCAAATATTGTCTAGATAAGCCATCAATGGCTTCCTGTCATTGGTGCATGTCCAAGGTCTGTGGTGTTTGTCCCTTTAAGACCTGTCCTTCAACTACTGGAGGGGCTGTCCTCTTTCTTTGCTTCCGTTGAGGCAGGGGAAGTGCTACAGCATTCATCCTTCGGACCGTTATTGGAATGCCATCCTTTATCCAAACGGGGTCCTCATCTTCAAAAACCACCCTAGCTTTCTTGCATATTCGGTAAATAGTGCTGGGGTAACCTAATGTTCCTCTTGAGTCACTTTTCTCTGCCATCTTCCTAATTCCTTGAGCTATGATCTCATGAACTTTGATTTCTCCTCCCTTGAGTATACAATGCAACATTGTTGCTCTCTCGAGATTCACCTCCGAGTTGTTTGCAGCTGGGAGAATGGACCTCCTCACTAGCTCGAACCACCCCTTAGCTTCAGGAGTGAGATCTGTTCTCTTAATGAACTTTGGTTTATTTCCTGCACCCCTTTCCCAGTCAGCTCCTGGTAAACAAAGGTCTAGTAAAAGCTAGTCATAATTGGGGTTGTTGTCCAATCTTGAGTGGTAACTTTCTTCTTCAAATGGTATAGACGGTAGCTTCAATGCCCTCATTACACTCATGGGACCAAAATCCACCATTGTTCCTCTCACAAAGCTTGTATATGACTCATATTTTTTATCATACCTGACTGCATTTGCATAAAATTCTCTTATGAGATTTGCATTCACCTTAGTGACCGGGTCAGTGAGGAGCTCCCATCTTCTCCCTTCTACCTTCTCTGTGATTTCGGGGCATTCAGTCTTCTTAACTTGAAATCCCAGCTCATAAATGATTTCCTTATCAACCATCCACCCGTATTGCAATGCATGATGCAAGCTTCTAAATCTCTTTTCATCATATGGGTGTTCTTCCATGGGTTCCTTCCCTTCCCTTCTCTTAGAACTTGAAGATGCCATAAATGATGATTTAATATGTGAAGGTGGTAAGGTTGTGGAGACTTTTGGTTGTTTAGGGTTTTATGGCAATGAGGAGAGTGAGGGGAGGAATGTTTATAATTGGATAGGGGGTGTATTGTACCGAAATGAAGAGTGGTGAACGTGTGTGATGACAATGAAGGGTGGTATGGACAAGGGTTGTTTATATAGAGAAGTTGTGAGAGAATGGAGGGTATAGATTGATGAAGTGGTCACTTGATGGATGGTTGGGGTTATGCATGGCTAGAAGACAAGGATCATCACTTTATGATGGGATTGCTCGGTCTTCTAGGGGTCCCTTTTTTTCAATGTTGCATGGCAACATTTTTCAACGTATTCCCTCTTTAGAACAAGTGTGTAGCCCATCTTCTTTAAGTGGCGAAATCTCCCCCATTTAAGTGTCCAATCAATCCCTTTTCATGCTTCTTTTCCTTTCCTATAAAGATTTGAAATAAGGAAATTAGTATCTATAAAAGAAAAATTAAAACTCTACGGCTAGAATAAATTGAAAGAAAGGATTTGATTGTTTGTTTATGAATTTCAACTAACTAACTAACTATTGGTGGTTCCTTATATGCATTTTGGTGGCACCATGGGGTGACACCAAACTTAGTTTGAAGCACTGTGATGAAGGTTTTGTATTCAAAGCTCCCAAGGCTAGCATGCAACTTGGTGTGCTTTGAACACCAAACTTGTTCCTCACTATATTCTGCATAAGAGGATTTTCACCAATTGTTTGTTAAGTTTGGATTGAAGCTCATAACAATTGACTTATTCATTATCATCTAAAAGCATATAAAACATGGGTTGCCTCCCATGAAACGCTTCTTTAGCGTCACTAGCTTGACGTTTTTTTCTTTCATCACGGTGGTTGGTAGTGCTTAAAGTCCTCCCCTCTTGCTGTGGACTTGTATCCATTGGTTGGATCAATGATTTCCACATGTTCCAGGGAAAGAACTCTATTGATAGTGAAGACCTTGGGTAATTGGGATGGCACAGTAGGGAGATTAGGGGGAATATCTGGGAAGTAGGCTGAGACAACTCTATCCCCTGGAGAGAAGTCTTCCGTAGGGATCTTCTTGTTCCTTCATCTCCTTGGTACCTTCTTCTTTGTTTCTTTTGAGGTTTTCTTCCCCTTGGTGACCTCTTTTCTCCAAGGAGTTGTGATGCTGTCTTCACCTGCCTCTAGAGGTTTGGGTTCCTCCAATTTTTCCTTGAGCTGTGGCAGTTGCTGTTTTCCTTGTTTATCAATTGAGGGGGTTTCAGAATGAACTAGCTGTGCTTCAATGCTTGTCTCCTCCTTCAGTGTCTCATTATCGTTTGTGCTTAGTTCCTTGTCCTCTTGATCTGTCTCTTGTGAGAAGTTGAAAACATTGAAGCTGAGTTGTTCATCATGGATTCTCAATTTAGCTCCCCTTTCTCTACATCGATAAGTACTCTGGCCGTAGCTAGAAATGGTCTTCCCAGTATGATTGGGTGAGTGTGACTTTCTTCTATGTCCAGAATGACAAAGTCTATTGGGAGAAAGTACTTCCCAACCTTTAGCAACACATTTTCCACCACTCCTATTGCTTGCTTTTGAGTTTTGTCAGCCAGTCTGATAATGACATCTGTGGGCATTATCTCATTGATCTGCAGCCTCTTCACCAGGGATAAGGGCAGTAAGTTGATGCTGGCCCCTAAATCACATAGTGCTCTGTCGAACATGTTTTCTCCTATGGCACAAGGTATATGAAAACTTCCTAGGTCTCTTCTTTTTGTAGGCAACTCGGGTTGAATAAGGGCACTACATTCCTTGTTCATCACTATAGTCTGCCCTCCCTTGAGTGAGCTTTTCCTGGGAAGAAGTTCCTTCATATACTTGATGAATGCAGGCATTTGTTGAATTGCCTTGATGAATGGTATGTTCACATGCAGAGATGCAAACAAGTCTAAGAACCTTGAGTATATTCTTTTTCCCACAGCACCATTGAGCAGTTGAGGGAATGGTGCATAGAGCTTCAGCAGCTCTTGTTGTGAGATTTCTGGTTCTTTGTGATCTCTATCCTCCTCCTTTGTTGAGTTGTCTTCAGGTTGTTTGCACATTTTGCCTTGCTTGTCTTCAATCTCTTGATCACTTGTAGTGACCATTTTGTAATCTTCCCATCTTACTTTCTTTGCTTCTCCCTTGGGGTTTTTCTCAGTGTCACTTGGGAAGCTATCAGTAGGTTTGGGAATCTTCTCAGCTAAATATACCACCTAGAATTCCAGCTTCCTAATGGTTTCTCCCTGGTTCTTAATATTGGCTCGCACCTCCTCTTTGAACACCTTATTTTCTTGAATCTATTGGCTTATTCCTTCAAGTAGGGCTTCAATCTTAGAGAGCCTGTCATCAATTGATGAGTGGTTCGGAGCAGATGTGCTGTTTTGATTTTGATAAGTATGTGGAGAAGTGTTGTTGTGGGGGTGTTGAGATGTCCTCTGGGTGAATTGTTGGTGAGCTGCATTGTTGTTGGAGTTGTAACGTCTCTGGTCTTGGTTTTGATCTTGCTCACTTTCCCACCCAAAGTTCGGGTGATTTCTCCATCCAGGGTTGTAAGTCTTGGAGTATGGATCATAGTTTTTCCTTGGTGAATTCCCAATGTAGTTGGCTTGCTCCTGACTCCCTTCTGCTTCTTGGTTTACTCCTTCTTGTGTTGTTGATGAAGTGGAGATTGCTGCTACTTGGTTCATCTTCATCTTCTTGGTGAGGTCAGTCAGCTGCTGAGTAATGAACTTGTTTTGGGCCAATAGAGCATCTACATTGTTTAGCTCCATCACTCCTCTTGTGTTCCCTCTTTCAGAAGCATAGAAGTAGTCATTTTCTGCTACTGTTTCAATAACATCTATAGCTTCCTCAATGGTCTTCTTCTTTTTCAAATACCCTCCAGATGAATGGTCTACTGCCTTCTTTGACTCATAAGAGAGCCCTTCATAGAAAATGTGCAGCTGGACCCATTCGTTGAACATGTCAGGTGGACACCTCCTTGTTAAGTCTTTGAACCTCTCCCATGCTTCATACAGAGTTTCACCATCCTGTTGCCTGAAGGTTTGAACCTCAGCTCTCAGCCTATTGATTCGTTGAGGAGGGTAGAATCTTGCTAAGAATTTGTTCACCACATCCTCCCAAGTTGTCAAGCTCTCCCTTGGGAAGGATTCCAGCCACTTGGCTGCCTTGTCTCTGAGTGAGAAGGGAAATAAGAGCAATCTATAGGCGTCAGGATGAACACCATTAGATTTCACTGTGTCACATATTCTCAGGAAGGTGGTCAAATGTTGGTTGGGATCTTCTTGAACACCTCCTCCAAACGAACAGTTATTCTGAACAAGGGTGATGAGCTGTGGTTTAAGTTCAAAATTGTTGGCATGGATTGTTAGCTTTTGGATGCTACTTCCACAATTGCCTGGGTTTGGATTAATGTAAGAGCCCAAAACTCTCCTATCCTCCCCAGCATGATTTTCTCCACCTCCTCTGCCATGGTTGTGAGTCTCTTCTTCATGATGATTTTCCATGTTTTTTTCCATGTTTGGTTCAAAGTATTCCTCAAACTGTTCCTCCTCTTCTTCAGCACCAACTACTCGTTTTCCTCTTGCCTCCCTCCTCAGTCTAAGGAAGGTTCTCTCTGGTTCAAAATCAAAGGAAGTTGAAGCCCCGCTTCTTCTCCCTGTCATACAACCAACAAGTACAAGCAGAGAAGATAGGTGCAGACAGTATTTATGTCAGAATTGATGTTAGTTGTGGGTGATGCAATATATCAAACAGTTAGTGGGTTAGCAAACAGAATTAAAAATAATAAAGAAAAACAAAAGAGTAGATGGAGAAGGGAAGAAGTTTAACTAAAACAAAAAGTAAATCAATCAAACAGAAAATGAAATACACAAAATAACATGCTCAATCTAGTGATCTTCCAATCTAATCATAGTTGATGCACAATCAATCCCCGGCAACGACGCCATAAACTTGATGCGGGAAAAACTTGTCTCTCAACAAATCTCCCTTCGGCAAGTGTACCGAAGTTGTCGTCAAGTAAAAACTCACAATAGAGTGAGGTCGAATCCCACAGGGATTGATTGATCAAGCAACTTTAATTAGAAGAATGTTCTAGTTGAGCGAATCCAGAATTTGGATTGAGAGTTGCAGAAAATAAAATGGCGGAAATGTAAATAACATAAAAGTAAATGCTAGAATTAAAGGACTGGAAGTAAATGACTGAAAATAAATTGCAGAATTGTAAATGGGAATGGGGGATTTGCTCATAAAAGTAAATCGCAGAAATTAAAGAGAATGGGTGAGATTAGAGATGGGGAGTTCATTGGGCTTAGGAGATGTTGCAATTCTCTGGATCAAGTTCATTTTCATCTCTTCCTCAATCAATGCACTCATTGATCTCC
>NC_029794.2:91392082-91422100 GCF_000816755.2 Arachis ipaensis
TGATTATACCACATGCATTTCCCAAACCAAGTATTGAGAGGGTTACAGTCACATACCCATCCAAACCCAATTTGGTCCAGCATGAGAAAGCATTTCTAGCTTGATCTCTTCATTCCTCTTCCAAGGTTCAAAAGAGATCCAAGTTTGAATAGCTTCTCTTCCAAGATAACTACTCAATTGGATGAAGATCGAAAGCTTTCAAGTAAAATCAAGAGGAAAGATAGAAGAAGAACAATGAAAATTAGTATTGATCCATCAAATTACAACAGAGCTCCCTAACCCAATGAAAGGGGTTTAGTTGTTCATAGCTCTTGAAAATGAAAACAAAGATGGAGAATACATCATAAAACTAGAAATTGTAAAGAAAGTAAATACAGAGAGTGGTTCTTCAGCCTCCAGAACTATTTTACAATTCAAAGCTACTCCTATATATACTACTCTTTTCAGCTTCTAGTTCACTCTTCAAGTCTTGGGCCTTTGGATCTTGAGTTTGAAGCAGTTCCTTTCTTTAATTGGGCTTGGCTTTACTTGCAGAGAGAAAGTGCGAAGTGGGCAGAGACTTAAGCTCAGGGCGTAAGGAGTGTTAATCATTTAGTGAAAGTCCAAGTTCGGGAACGTTAGTGACACTTAACATTGTCACTAACGTTCCAATGCACCCCTTTTGCCTTACGTTAAAACCCACGTTAACTAGGTTAACGTGGCTTTTAACATTGCCTTATCAACCTTCAAGAACGTTAGTGACACTCAACATTGTCACTAACGTTCCAGTGTGCCCCTTCTTGCTTCACGTTAAAGCTCACGTTAACTAGGTTAACGTGATTTCTAACGTGGCCTTTGCCATCCTTCGAGAACGTTAGTGACATTCAACATTTTCACTAACGTTCCAATGTGCCCCTAGGTCTCACGTTAGAGTCCACGTTAACTAGGTTAACATGGCTTCTAACGTGGCCATCTTTTAGCCATCCCAACGTTAGTGACAATGTTGAGTGTCACTAACGTTCTTGAAGGTTGATAAGGCAATGTTAAAAGCCACGTTAACCTAGTTAACGTGGACTCTAACGTGAGACCTAGGGGCACATTGGAACGTTAGTGAAAATGTTGAATGTCACTAACGTTCTCGAAGGATGGCAAAGGCCACGTTAGAAATCACGTTAACCTAGTTAACGTGAGCTTTAACGTGAAGCAAGAAGGGGCACACTGGAACGTTAGTGACAATGTTGAGTGTCACTAACGTTGGTTTCTCTCCCCCTTTTTGGTCCTGAAATCAAGCAACAAAGTGCATCAAAGCTCTAGTCCAAGTCATGAGTAATGCAACATAATATTTGTCACTAAACTTATGCAAAATACTCATGAAATCATGTAAAATGCACAATGTATGCTTGAGTCAAGGCATAAGTGAATATTTACCCAAAACTAGCTTATTTCCTAAAGAAATGCATGAAACTAACCTAAAAATAGTAAAGAAAAGATCAGTGAAACTGGCCAAAATTCCCTGGCATCAATTGTCTATGGTAAGGCATGCCACTTTCCAGTGGAAATCGAGCACAAAGGCTATTGGACGGTAAAGCAGTGCAACATGGATCCAACCAAGGCAGGAGTGGCCAGGAAATTACAACTAGAGGAGCTCGAGTGTTTGAGGAGCGAAGCATATGAGAATGCCCGAATTTACAAGGAAAAGACTAAGGCATTTCATGATCATCACATCCGGAGGAAGGATTTTCAAGAAGGTGATGAGGTTCTCCTCTACAACTCGAGGCTTAGATTCATGCCTGGAAAGCTCCCTTCTAGGTGGGAAGGACCCTTCAAGGTGAAGGAGATAAAGCCCTATGGAGTGGTGGAGTTGTTTGATCCCAAAAGTGAAGCAACTTTCAAGGTGAATAGACATAGAGTGAAGAAGTATCATGGCTACAAGCTCCCAAAAGAGCTAGAGGTGTTCCTGCTAATGGATGCACCTAAAGGAGGAGAAGCTTAAGCGACTAAGCTCCAACTTAAGGACGTTAAAGAAAAGTGCTTGGTGGGAGGCATCCCACCATGGTAAGATCTTCTTTGTGTATACATTCTTGTTTTTAGCTTTAAATTCTTGTGAATTTTGTGACTTCTTGATGTTGTTGATTGCATAGGATTGCTAGTTTTATTGTTCTTGTTGGATAGATAGGATGATCATATAGATTTCATCATTTTGGTATGGATGAATTATTGAAATTAGAGGAAATGCTTTGTCTTGAATTGTGCATGAATTTATAAGTGTTTTCTTGAATACTAGCTTGAACACCTGCCAAAAATGTGTAGAATAGCTTTTCTCTATGTTGTATAAAAAAAAGCAAGGAAAAAGGGCATCCGCGCGCGAGCGCATCCTGCACGCGCGCGCGGGAGGTGTATTTCTTACTCTTGGGCCAAAAACCCGAGACTCATACCCACTTTGTGCCCATTTCGTGCTAGGCACCCATGCATCAGCGTACGTGCCGCGCGCGCGCCCTTGCAAATTTGGCCATCGACGCGCAAGCATACTGTGCACGCGCGTGCCGATGGTGCTACCTAAACTCTCTGGTACAAAAACCAGAGAGTTGTGCCACACTTGTGCCTAACCTGTGACCACACCGACGTGTCCGCACACTGCGCACGTTCACGCCGGTCGCCAATTCGCTCAGGCACGTGTCTGTGCACTGTGCGCGTCCGCGCGCCTATGCTGCATGCCAACTCTGGTACAAATTACCTGAGACTTGGGCTAACTTTATGCCAATCCTATGCTAGGGGCACAGCTGTACTCGCGCGTTAGCAACATTGACGTGTACACATCCCTCGCTCCACCTTCATCGGCGTGCCAGCGCACCGTGCGCGCGTGTCGGTCGCACGAATCAGTTTTAAAGTTGCGCGCCCTGCCTCTATTCCACTTTCTTTCTTATTTCTTTCTTCTTCCTTCTCCATCACCTCTTTTTTCCTCTCTTCTTCTTCCACAATCCACCACCACCGTCTCCGGTTACTTACCGACGACCACCACCGCTTCCGGTGGCCCTACATTTTTTTCTCTCCTTCTCATTCTCACAAGAGAACTTCACTTTCTTCTTTTCTCCTTCTCAAGGTTCTACTTCTTCCATATCTCATCTAGTACTTTCTTTGCATAATCTCTTTTTCTAGTAGATTTTTCTTGTTGATTTACTTATTTTCTCTTTTGGCTATGTGATTATACTACTTGCTTTTTGTTTGCTTACTTCTCCCTTTTACTTGTTCTTCCATGGATGTTGAATTTGAGTTTCCAACTGCGTCAATAGATTTTCTTGATTGTTTTTCATTATCTTTGTCATGTAAGTGATGTTGTGTGATTATTGATGTTTCATTTTGAGCTTCTGATTGGTTGAGTATCTCATAATTGCTCATTGCTTGATAATTGCACACCAAGTGTTCAAGGAAATACACAAATGTCATTTTGGTTTATTTTAATCATGTATCTTCAATTTGGTGCTCCCTCCTCATTCACTTGCTCTCTTCTAAATGCATTGAGTCCACCTTGCTTATCACTTGCTAATTAGATACTCATTGAACATGACTTGCTCTTTGTTATTGTTGCTTGAGATTATTCTTCTCATTCCATATTGCATGCTTTACTCTCTCTTGCATCCCATGCCAAGTGTTGTGACCCATGTCTCTATGATTACTTTGTTGCAATATTTATTTTGGGCACTACCTTTCACTTGCATGTTTTTGTTGAGATGATTCTTTGGGTTTATTGCTTTCCTTTTTTCCTTCATTTTTTAGGATGGCCACCAAGAAAGGCAAGGAGAAAGCTTCAAAGAAATCGGCCACAAAGAGGGCACCCCAAAGGTCAAACTCTAAGGCCCACTCTTCATTAGGAGCTAAACCGCTATCTAAGAAAGCGAAGGCACCCGCTCCTATTGATGAAAATGAGAAGAGCAAACTGGCAAGGGATTCTTCAAAGTTCCCCAACCGCTTCTATGAACTTGTGTTCCCCGCCATGGTTGAGAGGAACTATCATGCTGAGCATCTACTCGCTCCGCCGGACAAGGTTGCTGCTTCTATTCTACCCCGCATTGAATGGCGAGGATGGGAGTTTCTTTTGAGAAAACCACAAGAGGTCAACCTCTCATGGGTGGTAGAGTTCTACACTAACTACCATCTTCCCTCTCTTCAATTGGTATACGTGCGCCGGAAGCAAGTTTCAGTTTTAGAAGAGGCTATTCAGCATGTGCTTAATGTCTTACCAGTACCAAGTGACATGGATGGCTACCAAGAGGTCTTACGTCAGCGAGAAAAGTTTGGATTTGATTGGGACTCGATTCTCTGAGTCATTGCTGAACCAGAGGCATTTTAGACCCATGGTCGACTCTGGATGAGGCCCAAGTGCGTTGACACTCGCTTCCTCACTATAGAAGCTAGAGCTTGGGCCCAGATCCTATCCCACTATGTGCATTGACGCTCGCTTCCTCTGCTTTACTTCTTCCTCTGCTTTTTTCTCTTCTTTCTTGCTTCTTTTTCACCTGAAATCAACCAAACATTTGCATCAAAGTTGGCTATAATCCCAAGGTGTTTGCATCATTCATAACATCATGCAAAATTAGCTTAAAACCTAATGAGATAGCACATAAACAACCATGTTTAATTGTCTTAGGAAATGCATGAAACTCCAATCCAATTGCTTACTTATTGCTCAAGAAAGTGCAAAAAACCTAATGAAACAAGTGAAAAATGCTTGTGAAATGATGAGCGGATAATTTATACGCTTTTTGGCATTGTTTTTACATAATTTTCAGTATGATTTAGTTAGTTTTTAGTATATTTTTATTAGTTTTTAATTAAAAATCACATTTCTGGACTTTACTATGACTTTGTGTGTTTTTTTGTGATTTCAAGTATTTTCTGGCTGAAATTGAGGGACCTGAGCAAAAATCTGATTCAGGCTGAAAAAGGACTGCTGATGTTGTTGGATTCTAACCTCCCTGCACTCGGAATGGATTTTCTGGAGCTACAAGAGTCCAATTGGTGCGCTCTCAACTGCGTTCGAAAGTAGACATCCAGGGCTTTCCAGCAATAAATAATAGTCCATACTTTGCTCAAGGATAGACGACGTAAACTGGCATTCAACGCCAGTTCCATGTTGCAGTCTGGCGTCAAATGCCAGAAACAGGTTACAAATGGGAGTTGAACGCCAGAAACAGGTTACAACCTGGCGTTCAACTCCAAAAATAGCCTAGGCATGTGAAAAGCTTAAGTCTCAGCCCCAGCACACACCAACTGGGCCCCAGAAGTAGATTTCTGTACCATCTATCATAGTTTAGTCATTTTCTGTAAACCTAGGTTACTTGTTTAGTATTTAAACAACTTTTAGAGGTCTATTTCGCAACTCATGACATTTTAGATCTGAACTTTGTACTCTTTGACGGCATGAGTTTCTGAACTCTATTGTTGGAGGTGAGGAGCTCTACTGTGTTTCGATGAATTAATGCAACTATTTCTGTTTTCTATTCAAACACGCTTGTTTCTATCTAAGATGTTTATTCGCACTTCAATATGATGGATGTGATGATCCGTGACACTCATCATCATCCTCAATCTATGAACGCGTGCCTGACGACCACCTCCGTTCTACCTTCGATTGAATGAACATCTCTTGGATTCCTTAATCAGAATCTTCGTGGTATGAGCTAGAATCCATTGGCAGCATTCATGAGAATCCGGAAAGTCTAAACCTTGTCTGTGGTATTCCGAGTAGGATTTAGGGATTGAATGACTGTGACGAGCTTCAAACTCACAAGGGCTGGGCGTAGTGACAGACGCAAAAGGATCAATGGATCCTATTCCAGCATGAGTGGGAACCGACAGATGATTAGCCGTGCGGTGACAGCGCACCTGGATCTTTTTCACTGAGAGGACGGATGGTAGCCATTGACAACGGTGATCCACCAACACACAGCTTTCCATAAGAGGAACCTTGCGTGCATGAAGAAAAATACAGGGAGAAAGCAGAGATTCATAAGACAAAGCATCTCCAAAACTCCAACATACTCTCCATTACTGCAGAACAAGTATTTAATCCATGCTCTTTTATTCTTCGAAATTCATACTGATAATTATAATTGATTTCCTGACTAAGATTTACAAGATAACCATAGATTGCTTCAAGCCAACAATCTCCATGGGATCGACCCTTACTCACGTAAGGTATTACTTGGGACGACCCAGTGCACTTGCTGGTTAGTGGTACGAGTTGTGAAAAGTGTGATTCACAATTTGTGCACCAAGTTTTTGGCGCCGTTGCCGGGGAATGGAATTATCACGATTTTGCACACCAAGTTTTTGGTGCCGTTGCCGGGGATTGTTCGAGTTTAAACAACTGACGGTTCATCCTGTTGCTTAGATCAGGAAGATTTTGTCTTTTGGGTCAGAGTCTTTTATTATTGTTCTTGTTAAAATTTTAGAATCCTTATTTTCTTTTACAAAAATTTTTCGGAACTTTATTTTTTTATTTTATTTTATTTTTATTTTTACTAATAATTGAGTTCTTCTGTTTAAGTTTAGTTTCATATTTTAAGTTTGGTGTCAATTTCATATTTTATATTTTCCTTTAAACTTTCGAATTTGTGTTCTTTGTTTTTCCTGGATCTTCAAGTTGTTCTTGTTTATTTTTCTTGTTTGATCTTTAGTTTTTCTTGTTCTGTTTCTTTTCTTGTTTTTCTTGTGCTTTTTCAAAACATTAGCTTTCAAAAATTTTTTATTCTTAATTATAAAAAATTTACTCCTTCAAAACAAGTGTTACATTTACAGCTCAATTGGCTATAGCGTTGGTCTATGTTCTTGGTAATCGGGTATCTTCTTTTTAAAATCTTTTTCAAAAATAATTTTTCTTTGATTAAATCTTGTGCCAAACTTTAAGTTTGGTGTTTTCTTGTTGATCTTTCTATAATTTTCAAAAATTTTATTGTGATTTTCTAAAAATTTTAAGTTTGGTGTTCTTTCTTCATGTTCTTGTTGTTCTTGTGAGTCTTCAAAGTGTTCTTGAGTTTTTCTTGTGTCTTGATCTTAAAATTTTTAAGTTTAGTGTTCCTTGGTATTTTCCCTCCAAAATTTTCGAAAATAAGGAGCATTAGATCTTAAAATTTTAAGTTTTGTGTCTTTTTATTATTTTTCTCTCTCCTCATTGAATTCAAAAATATCTTTTTCCTTTATTTTGATTGATTTTTCGAATTTTCCTTTTAAAAATTCAGATTTTATTTTAAAAAATTTTTTATTTTATCTTATCTTAGTTTTAAAATTTCAAATTTCAAATCTTTATCAAAAACCATATCCAAAATTTTTCAAATCTTCTTAATTAAGTAATTATTTTAGTCTTAAATTTTTTATTTCTAATTTTCGAATTCTATATTTAATTTCAAACTATTTTATTCTCTTTTCTTTCATTATTTACTCGTTCCCTTTTTACAAAAAATAAATAAATAAAAATAAAAATATATTCTATTTGCTATTCGTATCAATTCCCTTTTCTCCATCATGGATCTAAGTGGAATTGAACAGTCCAGAAGGACTCTGGGGTCATATGCTAACCACACTACTACTTCATATGGGAGCAGTATCTGTATACCCTCTATTGGAGTCAGTAGCTTTGAGTTGAATCCTCAGCTCATTATCATGGTGCAGCAAAGTTGCCAGTATTCCGGTCTTCCACAGGAAGAACCTACATAATTTTTGGCACAGTTTTTACAAATTGCTGACACAGTACATGATAAAGAAGTAGATCAGGATGTCTACAGACTATTACTGTTTCCATTTGCTGTAAAAGATCAAGCTAAGAGGTGGTTAAATAACCAACCTAAAGCTAGCATAAAGACATGGAAACAGTTGTCAGAAAAATTCCTGAATCAATACTTCCCTCCCAAATGGATGACACAGCTAAGGCTGGACATACAAGGCTTTAAACAAGGAGATAATGAATCTCTTTATGATGCTTGGGAGAGATACAGAGAGATGCTAAGAAAATGCCCCTCTGAAATGTTTTCAGAATGGGTGCAGTTAGACATCTTCTATTATGGGCTTACAGAGAAAGCTCAAACTTCTCTAGACCACTCAGCTGGTGGATCTATACATATGAGAAAGACAATTGAAGAAGCTCAAGAGCTCATTGATACAGTTGTCAGAAATCAGCATCTGTACCTAAGCAGTGAATCTTCCATGAAAGAAGAGGCTAAAACAGTAACTGTTGAACTCACTCTTTCAGAACAACTTACTGAATTCAATCAGTAATTAGATTTTCTAACAAAACAGCTAGCCGAATTCAAGGAGATATTACAAGATACAAGAATGGCTAATATAAATATGGAAGTGCAGTTGAAGCAAACAGAACAGCAGTTATCAAAACAAATAACAGAAGAGTGCCAAGCAGTTCAATTAAGAAGTGGGAAAACATTAAATACCTCACTTCAAAGTAGCAGGAAGCCAAGAAATGAACAAACTGTTATTCACAATCCCTCTGAGGACAGTAAGAGCCCAGAATGGAATAACTCTGGCATTCAAATGCCAGAAACAAGCAAGGATTTGGCGCCGAATGCCCAATGGAAGCTCAGTTCTGGCGTTCAAACGCCAGGAACAAGTAAGGAGTTGGCGTCCAACGCCACTCCAGCTTCTGACTCTAGCAATCAAATGCCAGTGAGGGATCAGACACACACAAGTGCTGATAACAACCCCTCTAAAAAGGCTTCTCCAACCACCTCTGTAGGAAGTAAACCTGCAGCAACTAAGGTTGAGGAATATAAAGCCAAGATACATTATCCTCAAAAACTCCGCCAAGAGGAATAAGATAAGCAATTTGCTCGCTTTGCAGATTATCTCAGGACTCTTGAAATAAAGATTCCGTTTGCAGAGGTACTTGAGCAAATACCTTCTTATGCCAAGTTCATGAAAGAGATCTTGAGTCATAAGAAGGATTGGAGAGAAATTGAAAGAGTTCTCCTCACTGAAGAATGCAGTGCAGTCATTCTGAAAAGCTTTCCAGAAAAGCTTAAAGATCCCGAGAGCTTTCTAATACCATGCACATTAGAGGGTAATTGCACCAGAACAGCTCTATGCGATCTTGGGGCAAGCATCAACCTAATACCTGCATCCACCATCAGAATGCTTGGTTTAACTGAAGAAGTTAAACCGACCCGGATATGTCTCCAACTTGCTGATGGCTCTATTAAATACCTATCAGGCGTGATTGAGGACATGATTGTTAGGGTTCGGCCATTCGCCTTTCCCACTGACTTTGTAGTGCGGGAAATGGAGGAGCACAAGAGTGCTACTCTCATTCTAGGAAGACCTTTTCTAGCAACTAGACGAACTCTCATTGATGTCCAACAGGGGGAAATAACCCTGAGAGTCAATGAGGATGAGTCTAAGTTAAATGCTGTCAAGGCCATGCAGCATCCAGACACACCAAAAGACTGCATGAAAGTTGATCTTATTGACTCTTTGGTAGAGGAGATCAACATGGCTGAGAGTCTCAAATCTGAGCTGGAAGACATCTTTAAAGATGTTCAGCCTGATTTGGAGGATTCAGAAGAATTGAAAGAACTTCTGAAACTTCCTCAGGAAGAGGAAACACCTCCTAAACCTGAGCTCAAGCCATTACCACCATCCCTGAAATATGCATTTCTGGGAGAAGGTGACACTTTTCCAGTGATCATAAGCTCTGCTTTAAATCCACTGGAAGAGGAAGCACTAATTCAAGTGCTAAGGACACACAAGACAGCTCTTGGGTGGTCCATAAATGACCTTAAGGGTATAAGCCCAGCTAGATACATGCACAAAATCCTATTGGAGGATGACGCTAAGCCAGTGGTTCAACCACAGAGGCGGCTAAATCCAGCCATGAAGGAAGTGGTGCAGAAGGAGGTCACCAAGTTACTAGAGGCTGTGATTATTTATCCTATTTCTGATAGCCCCTGGGTGAGCCCTGTTCAAGTTGTCCCCAAAAAGGGAGGTATGACAGTGGTTCATAATTAAAAGAATGAACTGGTTCCTACAAGAACAGTTACAGGGTGGCGCATGTGTATTGACTACAGAAGGCTCAATACAGCCACCAGAAAGGATCATTTTCCTTTACCATTCATAGACCAGATGCTAGAGAGACTAGCAGGTCATGAATACTACTGCTTTTTGGATGGCTATTCAGGTCATAACCAAATTGTAGTAGACCCTCAGACCAAGAGAAAACAGCATTCACATGTCCTTCTGGAGTGTTTGCTTACAAGAGGATGCCCTTTGGTCTGTGTAATGTACCTGCAAACTTTCAGAGGTGCATGCTCTCTATCTTCTCTGATATGGTAGAGAAATTTATGGAAGTCTTCATGGATAACATTTCAGTATTTGGAGACTCATTCAGCTCCTGCCATAACCATTTAGCACTTGTTCTGAAAAGATGCCAAGAGACCAACCTAGTTTTAAACTGGGAAAAATGCCACTTTATGGTGACTGAAGGAATTGTCCTTGGGCATAAAATTTCAAACAAGGGAGTAGAGGTGGATCAAGCTAAAGTGGAAGTAATTGAAAAATTACCACCACTGCTAATGTTAAGGCAATCAGAAGCTTTTTGGGGCATGCAGGATTCTACAGGAGATTTATAAAGGATTTTTCAAAAATTGCAAAACCCCTGAGCAATCTGCTAGCTGATGACACGCCATTTGTGTTTGACACAGAGTGTCTGCAAGCGTTTGAGACTCTGAAAGCTAAGCTGGTTACAGCACCAGTTATCTCTGCACCAGATTGGACATTACCATTTGAACTAATGTGTGATGCCAGTGACCATGCCATTGGTGTAGTACTGGGACAGAGGCATGACAAGCTTCTGCATGTCATTTATTATGCTAGCCGCGTTTTAAATGATGCCCAGAAAAACTACACAACCACAGAAAAAGAATTGCTTGCAGTGGTTTATGCCATTGACAAGTTTAGATCATACTTAGTAGGATCCAAAGTGATTGTGTACACTGACCATGCTGCTCTTAAATATCTACTCACAAAGCAGGATTCAAAACCCAGGCTCATAAGATGGGTGTTGCTTCTGCAGGAGTTTGATATAGAAATAAGAGACAGAAAAGGGACCGAAAACTAAGTGGCTGACCATCTGTCCCGGATAGAGCCAGTAGAAGGGGCATCCTTTCTCTCTATTGAGATCTCTGAAACCTTTCCGGATGAGCATTTGTTTGCCATTCAGGAAACACGATGGTTTGCAAACATTGTAAACTATAAAGCTGCAAGGTTCATACCCAAGGAGTACAGCAGGCAACAAAAGAAAAAATTAATTACTGATGCAAAGTACTACTTGTGGGATGAACCCTATCTCTTTAAGAGATGTGCAGACGGAATAATCCGTAGGTGTGTGCCTAGAGAAGAAGCACAGAGAATCTTATCGCATTGCCATGGATCACAATATGAAGGCCATTTCGGAGGTGAGCGAACAGCCACCAAGGTCCTCCAATGTGGCTTCTACTGGCCTACCCTCTATAGAGATTCCCGAGAGTTTGTATGTAACTGTGACAGTTGCTAGAGAGCTGGTAATCTGCCTCATGGTTACGCCATGCCTCAACAGGGGATCTTGGAGATTGAGTTGTTTGATGTATGGGGAATTGACTTCATGGGGCCTTTCCCACCATCATACTCAAACACTTATATTCTGGTGGCAGTCGATTATGTATCAAAATGGGTAGAGGTCATTGCCACACCCACTAATGATACTAAGACAGTACTGAACTTCCTCCAGAAATATATCTTCAGCAGGTTTGGTGTCCCTAGAGTACTAATCAGTGATGGGGCACTCACTTCTGCAACAAACAGCTTTACTCTGCCATGGTCCGGTATGGGATTATCCATAAGGTGGCCACTCCATATCATCCACAAACAAATGGGCAAGCTGAAGTCTCTAATAGAGAACTAAAAAGAATCCTGGAATGGACTGTCAGTACCCATAGAAAGGATTGGGCAAGAGGGTTGGATGACGCTCTGTGGGCTTACAGAACAGCATTCAAGACTCCTATAGGAACCTCTCCATACCAGCTTGTGTACGTTAAGGCCTGTCATTTGCCCGTGGAAATGGAACATAAGGCTTACTGGGCAACCAGATTCCTAAACTTTGATGCCAAATTTGCCGGAGAAAAAAGATTACTCCAGCTAAATGAGCTAGAGGAATTTAGACTCACTGCTTTCGAAAATGCCAAGCTTTATAAGGAGAAATAAAAAAGATGGCATGACAGAAAGCTGTCATCAAGAGTCTTTGAACCAGGAAAAAAGGTTCTGCTGTTTAACTCTAGGCTCAGGCTATTCCCTGGGAAACTGAAATCCCGGTGGAGGGGACCATATGTAGTTAAAAGTGTATCACCATATGGTTATGTGGAGCTTCAAGACATTGATTCTGATAAGAAGTTCATTATTAATGGACAGAGAATAAAATACTATCTTGAAGGCAATGTTGAGCAAGAGTGCTCAAGGTTGAGGCTAGATTAAAAGCTCAGCAAGGTCCAGCTAAAGACAATAAAGAAGCGCTTGCTGGGAGGCAACCCAGCCATTGGGAAAACTTTTTTCTGTTATTTTGCCCTATTCTTGATTTTATTTGTTTATATAAAGTTCATTGTTAACAAGGTAAAGAGTTAATTGCATAAGTTCACAGGGTTACAGAAGGATTCAGCGCAGAAAACAGAGAGAAAGAGCTCACTGGAAAAAAAAAACGCCAGTAAGAGGCACAACTGGGCATTAAACGCCCAAAAAGAGCATCTACTGGGCGTTTAACGCCAGTAATGATAGCCATCTGGGCATTAAACGCCAGAAAAAAGCAACTTCTGGGCGTTTAACGCCAGATTGACAGCATCCTGGGCGTTCAGAAAAACACCCAGTGACAAAGGGTTTTCTGGCGTTTAACGCCATCTAGAAGCAACAGATGGGCGTTAAACGCCCAGACCAAGCACCAATTGGGCGTTAAACGCCCAAAACATGCAGCAGTTGCACGTTTAACGCCAGGAATGTGGGGAGTAGGCAATTTCGTTTTCAATTCAATTTTTTTTTCCATTTTTTATGTTTCAATTCATAATTCCTTGCACAAACATATCACAAACCCTAATTTCTAAAAACCCTCATTTCAAAAAAAATTCAAATGTATCTTAATTCATAAGCCCTTTTTCAAATCCTTTTCAAAACAAAGCTATCTCTTTTCACTCTAAATTCTTTTCAAATCATCAATATCTTTTTCAAATCTTCACATCATCTTTTTCAAAATTCAGATTTATCTTTTTCAAATATCTTTCATATCTCTTTTCAATTTTAAATCATATCTTTTTCCTATTATACTTATCTTTAAAAAATCATATTTTCTATCATATCTCCTTCTAAATTTTTGAACCCACCCTCCCTTTTTCCCTTTAAATCCTCATTCAGCCTCCTCCTCTCCTCCACAAGTTGCGCTTGGCTCTCCCTCTTTCTCTCTTCTTTCTTTTCTTTTGCTTGAGGACAAGAAAACCTCTAAGTTTGGTGTGTTTATCCGTGATCACTAAGCCAATACCCACTAAGATCATGGCTCCCAAGGGAAAACAAACCGACTCAAGAGGCAAGAAGGAGAATATTCCAAAACCACTTTGGAATCAAGGGAAGTTCATAACCAAAAAAAATTCAGACCATTTTAACAGAATAATGAGTCTAAGATCGGTGATCCCGGAAGTTAAATTCGATCTGAAAGAAGATGAATATCCGGAGATCCAAGAGCGAATTCGAAACAGGAGCTGGGAAGTCCTAGCTAATCCTGAAACAAAGGTGGGAAGAAACATGGTTCAGGAATTCTATGCTAATCTATGGCAGACGGACAGGCAGATAATTGCTGGAACCGCATTCTATGACTATAGAACTCTGGTCAGAGGGAAGGTTGTTCACGCCCACCCTGACAAAATAAGGAAAATCTTCAAGCTGCCTCAACTGCAAGATGACCCAGACTCCTTTAATAGGAGAATGATGAGATCAAACCTGGGATTGGACAAAATCCTAGAGGACATATGCCTCCCTGGAGCCAAGTGGACAACCAACACAAAGGGTGCCCCAAACCAACTCAAGAGAGGAGATCTCAAACCAGTTGCCAGAGGCTGGCTAGACTTCATTGGGCGCTCTATACTGCCAACCAGCAACTGCTCTGAGGTCACCATCAGAAGAGCAGTGATGATTCATTGCATTATGCTAGAAAAAGAAGTGAAAGTTCATCAGCTGATTGCTTGTGAGCTTTACAAAATTGCAAACAAGAACTCCAAAGATGCCAAACTGGCTTATCTAAGCTTAGTCTCTCTGCAATGTAAAGATGCTGGAATAAAAATAGGAGTAGATAAGTATATCTCAGTTGAACAACCAATCACCAAAAAGTCTATGGAAGGACTACAAGTGCAAGACGACCCCATCAAGAGAAAAGCAGAGGAGCTCCTCCCGAAAATTCCTCAAATTGAATATTGGGAGTGCCTAGAAGCATCTGTCACCAAGTTGCAAGAAGCTATGGATCAACTGAAGGAAGAACAGCAAAATCAGAACAGCATACTATGCAAACTGCTTAAAGAACAAGAAGAGCAGGGGCGTGACATAAAGGAACTGAAGCGCCAGAAGCTGTCTCTTGAAGGGCCAAGCACTCCACAGGCAAAAGAGGCATTTACCTCCCAAAATAAAGGTTGTTGAATCCTAACTCTGAGATAACCTTTTATCTATGTTCAGAGTATATGAGTATTAGAGTTAGAGTCATTTATTTTTATGTCTTTAATTTCTTGTCTTTTATTATTAAGTGTCTGCTTTTATGCCTAATTTATATTATTAACTAATAAATAAAGATTAAAGTCTATGCCTTAAAGTTATAAATATCCTATGAATCCATCACCTTTCTTAAATAAAAAATTGTTTTAATTACAAAAGAACAAGAAGTACATGGTTTCAAATTCATCCTTGAAACTAGTTTAATTATTTTGATGTGGTGACAAGTGGGCTCCAGAAGTGGATTTCTGCACACAGCACGTGAGAAGCTTAAGTCTCAGCCCCAACACACAGTAAGTGGGCCCCAGAAGTGGATTTCTGCACCATCTATCATAGTTTAGTCATTTTCTGTAAACCTAGGTTACTAGTTTAGTATTTAAACAACTTTTAGAGGTATATTTCGCAACTCATAACATTTTAGATCTGAACTTTGTACTCTTTGACAGCATGAGTCTCTGAACTCCATTGTTGGGGGTGAGGAGCTCTGCTGTGTTTCGATGAATTAATGCAACTATTTCTGTTTTCTATTCAAACACGCTTGTTTCTATCTAAGATGTTTATTCGCACTTCAATATGATGGATGTGATGATCCGTGACACTCATCATCATCCTCAATCTATGAACGCGTGCCTGACGACCACCTCTGTTCTACATTTGATTGAATGAACATCTCTTGGATTCCTTAATCAGAATCTTCGTGGTATAAGCTAGAATCCATTGGCAGCATTCATGAGAATTCGGAAAGTCTAAACCTTGTCTGTGGTATTCCGAGTAGGATTCAGGGATTGAATGACTGTGACGAGCTTCAAACTCACAAGGGCTGGGCGTAGTGACAGACGCAAAAGGATCAATGGATCCTATTCCAGCATGAGTGGGAACCAACAGATGATTAGCCGTGCGGTGATAGCGCACCTGGACCTTTTTCACTGAGAGGACAGATGGTAGCCATTGACAACGGTGATCCACCAACACACAGCTTGCCATAGGAGGAACCTTGCGTGCGTGAAGAAGAAGACAGGGAGAAAGCAGAGATTCATAAGACAAAGCATCTCGAAAACTCCAACATACTCTCCATTACTGCAGAACAAGTATTTAATCCATGCTCTATTATTCTTCGAAATTCATACTGATAATTATAATTGATTTTCTGACTAAGATTTACAAGATAACCATAGATTGCTTCAAACCAACAATCTCGGTGGGATCGACCCTTACTCACGTAAGGTATTACTTGGACGACCCAGTGCACTTGCTGGTTAGTGGTACGAGTTGTGAAAAATGTGATTCACAATTTGTGCACCATGAAACTAGCATAAGATGACTTGTCATCACAACACCAAACTTAAATCTTGCTTGTCCCCAAGCAAGCACTAAAACATGAGAGAGATGAACGAAAACAGATAAGCATACTGTCCTCATTAGCGGGTGATTGAATTTGGTTTATGGGGTTTTATGCAGATAGAATGCAGCTCAATTATTATCGACTCCAAATGTGAAATGTCCCTTTGATTGTTAATAGAGTTGCTGCTATAAGACCATATTCTTTATTGATCCTTGTTATATTTTCTTTCTTTTCTTCGCTTTAGAAATTTATTCTTTCAATTGTAGCTCAGTGTCAAGTGTTGCAGCAGCTTTTTGGCTCAATTTTTAATCAACACCTCTTCACTACAGACACTTAGCTCACAATTCTTCTTAAGAACATTGATGCCCAGCACCTCTTTGGGTTACTAAATGTCTTGTAACTAGGTTGCTCTTGATAGTGGACTTTTGGTTGATAATCCCGGGTTAGTTAACCCAAGTTACCAAGTGTTGAAACACTCCTTAGAACCTAATCATCCAAGTAGATCCTAGTACAAAAACACCACAGGCATATGTCTTAAGGTCCATGCTATTGGTGCCTAGCTTTTATTCTTTGTTTCTTTCATTTGTTTGTTGCCAATTCTTGGGTTTTCTTTCTTTCCTTCTTACTTTTTCTTCTCTTTTAAGGATATTTATTAATTGAAGGTTCATAGCAGCAACTAATTCTATACCTAAAAGAGATATTCTACCTTGCAGCTTTTATTATTGAGCTTACCAACTAATCAAGCCATTACCACCACTGATCCTCATTTTTATTCCTACCACATTGGACAGTTACTTTCTGTTTCAATCGTTTTCTCTTATCGAATCAAAAGCAAAGGGACAAGACACATTATTCAAGTAGATGAAAATGAAACAGACACTCATACTAGAATACTTAATTGGAAAATGAAAAGGTCGTAGATAAACACAATGCAGACTACTTAAACTAATCAAAACTAATTATCAGGGGTGCATTTAAACTTCTAACTAAACCAATTCAAAGCATAAACGATTGAGTAACAATACAAACTTTTGGCATCTTCTTGCTTAGTTCTTCCTCATCTTTCTTAGCTTTTGTGCTTTCCTTGATGATGATGTATAGTACTTCCAAAAAGTTGAATGATTTTTTACACTGATAGTGGAAGTTTCTTGTCCCCCAAGCACTTGAAAAATGGTTAACATGCATGAATGTTTGTAGGCTTTTGAACTTACTTTGGTGTGTGAACACCAAACTTAGTTCCTTGTCAATGTATCTTATGCAGCAGATTAATTACATACATGAAACCTTGTGCTTTTATTACACTATAAACTAGAAAGCAGACAATGATTTAGCAGAGGGTTAAAATGTGTTTTTTTTTTAACTTTTTGGTGGAACACCAAACTTAGCATCCTACATTCACCCTTGAATTATTTTTTGGGTGCAACACTAAACTTAGCTCCTTGCAATACAGATAAATCTACTCAACCCTTTTATTGAAATAGCTAGGAAAAGAAAACTACCTATGGTTGGGTTGTCTCCCAACGAGCGCTCTTTTATTGTCGCTAGCTTGACATCCTCCATTTTTGTTCAACTCAGTTCATGAATGCTCTCCTCCTTGTTCCAAGGTCCTCCCAAATAATGCTTTTCTCTGTGACCATTTGCTGTTAAAGTGTCCTTTGTAGCTTCATTCAGAAGTTCAAGACTGCCATATGGGAATACTTTAGTCACCAAATAAGGACCAGTCCATTTAAACTTGAGTTTCCCAGAAAAAATCTTGAGCCTGAAGTTGTATAGCAGCACTTGTTAACCTGGTTCAAATTTTCTTCTTGAGATCTTCTTGTCATGCCACCTTTTAGCTCTCTCCTTGTATATCTTAGCATTCTCATAAGCTTCCAATCTGAACTCATCTAACTCATTGAGTTGCAACAGCCTTTTCTCTCCTGCTGCTTGAGAGTCAAGATTGAGAAGCTTAGTGGCCCAGAAAGCTGTGTTCTAATTCCATAGGAAGGTGACAGGATTTGCCATAAATCAACAGGAAGGGTGACTTCCTAATTAGGGTTTTGAATGCGGTTCTATATGCCCATAGAGCATCATCCAGCTTTCTTGCCCAGTCTTTTCTTATAATCCCCATTGTCTTCTCTAGGATTCTCTTCAGCTCCCTGTTTGCCAATTCAGCCTGGCCATTAGTCTGAGGATGATATGGTGTGGCCACTTTGTGAATTATTCCATATTTGTGGAGCAGCTTTTCCATTTGTCCGTTGCAAAAGTGGCTGCCACCATCACTAATAAGGCCTTTAGGCACCCCATATCTAGTAAAGATGTGCTGCTTGAGGAACTGGAGGATAATTGGTGCATCACATGTAGTTGTAGCTATGGTTTCCACCCATTTAGAAACGTATTCCACTGCTACCAATGTATATCTGAAGGAGTATGATGGGGGGAATGGTCCCATGAAGTCTATGCCCCAGAGATCAAACAATTCCACTTTTAGAATGTAGTTTTGAGGCATTTCATTCCTCCTTGTTAGTACTCCAGCTCTTTGGCATTCATTGCATTAATTCACAAATTCTCTGGCATCTTTGAATATAGTTGGCCAATAAAAACCACTTTGAAGCACCTTAGCAGCTGTTCTTTCTGGTCCAAAGTGTCCACCATAAGCTGAACCATGACAATGCCACAATATGTCTCTCATTTCATTTTCAGGAACACACCTTATCATTCCATCTGGACATCTTTTGAACAAGAAGGGCTCCTCCCATAGGAATTTCTTGGCTTTATTGAGCAGCTTCTTCACTTGCTACCTGGTGAACTCTTGAGGAATCCTTCGTCCTACCTTGTAGTTTGCAATATCAGCAAACCAAGGTGCTTGCTGGACTTGAAGAAGATATTCATTTGAGAACTTCTCATTCACTGGTTGATGTTCATCTTGGTTGGTCTCTTGTGGTAATCTTGACAGATGGTCAGCAACTTGGTTCTCACTTCCCTTTTTATCCCTCACTTCAATGTCAAATTCTTGTAGCAATAGCACCCACCTAATAAGCCTTGGCTTAGAATCCTGTTTAGACATGAGATACTTGAGAGCAGCATGATTAGTATACACTATAACTTTTGAACCAATCAAGTATTGTCTAAATTTATCAAATGCATATACAATTTCCAAAAGTTCTTTTTCTGTGGTGGTATAATTTTTCTGTGCCTCATTCAACACCTTTCTTGCATAGTATATAACATGATGCAGCTTGTCTTTCTTTTGCCCCAATACAGCACCAATTGCAAAGTCACTTGCATCACACATAAGTTCAAAAGGCAATTCCTAATTTGGGAGTGTGATGATTGGTGCTGTAGTGAGTTTAATTTTTAAAGTTTCAAAGGCATGCTTACAGCTATCATCAAAGACAAAAGGATTGTCAACCACTAACAAGTTGCTTAGTGGTTTAGCTATTTTTAAAAAGTCTTTAATAAATCTCCTATAAAAAAAGCATGTCCAAGAAAACTTCTCACTACTTTTACATTGACTGGTATAGGAAGCTTTTCTATAATCTCTATCTTAGCTTTATCAACTTCTATACCTTTGCTTGAAAACTTATGCCCAAGAACTATCCCTTCAGGAACCATGAAATGGCATTTCTCCCAATTTAAGACTAGATTAGTTTCTTGGCATCTTTTCAAAACAAGAGTATAATGATGCAAGCAAGTGTCAAAGGAATTGCCAAAGACAAAAAAATCGTCCATGAAAACCTCTAAAAATTTTTCTACCATGTCAGAAAATATAGAAAGCATACACTGTTGAAAGGTAGCAAAGGCATTTCATAGCCCAAAGGGCATCCTTCTGTAGGAAAAGACTCCGAATGAACATGTGAAATAGGTCTTCTCTTGATCCTTGGGATCCACCACTATTTGGTTGTACCCAGAGTACCCATCCAGGAAGCAATAGTAGGCATGGCCAGCCAATCTTTCCAGCATCTGATCAATGAAGGGGAGGGGGAAGTGATCTTTCCTTGTGGTATCATTCAGTCTTCTATAGTCAATGCACATTCTCCACCCTGTCACTGTTATCATCCATGACTTGATCTTCCTTCTCCAA
The DNA here is from genome assembly GCF_000816755.2 of Arachis ipaensis. Classification (NCBI taxonomy): domain Eukaryota; kingdom Viridiplantae; phylum Streptophyta; class Magnoliopsida; order Fabales; family Fabaceae; genus Arachis; species Arachis ipaensis. The sequence goes on from NC_029794.2 coordinate 91,412,236, forward strand.
TTCCTCTTCACCAATAACTCCCTTTTCTCTGGCTTCTCTTCTTAATCTTCGGAGGGTTCTCTCTTCATGGTTAAGAGATGTGGATTCACCTCCTCTTCCTCCTGACATAAACACAAAACCAAAAACCAGAATGAAACACTCTACTGCTAGAGTGAGTTAGTGTTAGCTTAAGCAAAAATTCAAACAGTTAGTGTGCTTAGTAAAAAGAAAAAGAAAATGCTTAATCTAGATTATCACCTTACTTAATCATTGTCAATCTAAATCAATCCCCGGCAACGGCACCAAAAACTTGATGGGTGGAAAAGCGATTCCACACAAAACTCACCAAGTGTATCGGGTCGCATCAAGTAGTAAAAACTCACAAGAGTGAGCTCGATCCCACAGAGATTGATGGATTGAGCAATTTTAGTTAGGTGATGAATTTAGTTAAGCGAATATTTGATGAATTGAGTGGTTTTGATTGACAGAAGCTAAATTGGAAGTAAATAAAAGTGCAGAAGGTAAATTGAGCAGAAGAATAAAATGCAGAAGAGGTAAATTGCAAGTAACTTAAAGAACAAGAAAGTAAAAGAGCTGAAATTTCAATTGCAAGAAAAGTAAATTGCAGAAACTTAAAGTGCAAGAAATATAAATTGCTGAATCTAAATTGCTGAGAAATGTAAATTGCTTGAAGAGTAAAAGGCATTTGGGTGCTGGGATTCGGAATTGAACAAGAAATTGCAAGTTAAAGAAGATCAGAGAGCTCTGAGATGAAGAAATTCAGCTCAGCAGCCAAACAGAAATGTAAAATTGCTTGAAGAACCAAACAGCAAGAAAACTTAACTCAATTATGAAATTCTAAAAGATAAATTAAAGATTGAAGAAGAGAAATGAGATTAGAATGCAGATCTAGATCTCAATTGCTCTCTTGATCAAGCAGGAAAGTAATTGCAGAAGAAATGAAAAGAAAAATAGTAAATAAAACTTAGATCCAATTCTCTAATTCCCAAAACTATATGAAAGAAAAGCAAAGATGATTCTCAGATCAAGAAGCAATGGAATCCCTAAATCTCAATTCAAAAATCCAAAAGTAGAAGTTGTAGAAGAAGAAAATGACAACAAAAAATTAAACTCAGATCCAATTCTTAGAACAATTGAGAAGGAAAGTGAAAGATGATTCTCAGGTTTAGAATTAATGGAGCTCCTTAATCTCAATTCAAATTCCAAGAACACATAGCTGAAGTTGCAGAAGAAATGAAAATGCAAAAAGGAAAACTAAACTCAGATCCAAATTCCCAAATCCCAAATTCAAAACAATTGAAAATTAAAAATGAAAAGTAAAAAATGAGCTAAAGGTCTTTTACAAATGAAACTTAATCATATTTATATACTTTCGATTTTCGTCTTCAAAGCTTGGAGTGGGCTTTTCAAAGTTGGCCTTGAATGAAAAATGGATTTGAAGAAGGATGGGTCCGGTTTGGTTTTGGTTCAAGTTGGGTCAAGGTGTGTGGGAACCTTCCAGGGGAGCACTCCATTTGGTATAGTGAGCGTTACTTTCACTCTTGGATGGTGAACCTTGGTTGCAATTGGTCCTTGCCCATAGCGTTCACTAAGTGAGGGTTCCGCTCACTCTTTGAGCGCTACATTATGCTGAGCCTTGGGTGAGCTTTGCTTTCCTTGGTTGAGGCACGAAAAAGGTAGCAAAAGGGAGTGCTACGCTTGAATTTCCAACGCTTCCTCTTGGTGAGTCTTGCTTTGTGCATGCTTGGCTTTCCTTGGTTCCAAAAGAGCACGTAAAAGTGAGCAAAAGGGAGCGCTACACTCGAGTTTCGGAGCGCTACTCCTGACCTTTGCTTGGTGCGCCTAGCTCCTCTTGGTGCCCCTCTTCGAGCGCTACGTTGCACCTTTGGAGCGCTCCTTTTGTTGCTTGGCCTTGTGTGCCTTTCTCCCCTTGATTGAGGCACGAAAAAGGTGGCAACAGAGAGCGCTGCGCCTAAATTTTTGAGCGCTACTCTTCTTTGTGCATGCTTCCTCTTCGAGCCTTGGCCAGCGCATATGTGGTGCGCGTTTTGCTTCCCTTGATCAGCTTTGCTTTCCTTGCCAAGAGTCACGAAAAAGGGAGAGAAAGGGAGCGCTACCTTCAATGTTTTGAACGCTGGCCTTGCTCCCTTGGTTGAGCGCCACGCTTTATTTTCATGGGCCACGCTTTTGAAAGCGTGGTCTAAGGTCCAAAGCGTGCTCAAACTCCAAAAGTGTGCCAAAAATTTCTCTTTCCATCATTTCTTCACCTTCAAGCAACCAAACAACTAATCAAAGCTCCACCAAAATCACTAGATCTTTGTATCATTTATAAAATCAATTATTTCTAGCATAAAACCTATGATTTTGTGTAAAATGAATGATGTTTGATTGATTCAAGATAATTATGGAAATCCACTCCAATTACTTACTTATAGTGCAAGAAAGTGCATAAAACCTAATGTCACCACCTTGTCATTTTCCAGTGTCCTTCCACTTCTGATTTGAATTGCTTTACATTCTTCTTTTGGATTTGGAATGGTATCACTTGGGAAAGTGTTGGTTGGTCTTTCTATCTGTTTGGATAATTCTCCAATTTGTCTTTCCAAGTTTCTCAGTGAGGCTTCATGATTCTTATTAGTCAACTCTTGATGCTTCATCATTTTCTCCATCATCATCTCCAAATTGGAGATTCTTTGGGACTCTTGGGGTGGTGGCTGAGTGTGGGATGCAGATGGTGGATGAAAGTTATTCTGGTTAGTTGATGGGTTATTTGGTGGGTAGAAATTGGATGTGGGGTAGTTATTTTGTGGTTTTCTGTATGGATTTTGGTTAGTTTGTTGATGGTTCTGGTGGTTTGTGCTACGGGAGTTGCTTGAGTTGGAATTTCTTTGCCATGAGTTTTGGTTGTCTCCCCATCTTAGATTGGGATGGTTCCTCCAAGAGGAGTTATAAGTGTCTCCATGAAATTCATTCTGTCCAGCACCTTGGTTGTGCATATAGTGAACTTGTTCTGGCTGCTGCTCTTCATAGATTTCTTCTTGTTGTCCCCACCCAGCTGATGGTTCATTTGCAGTGCTTACTGCAGCTATTTGAAGACCATCTATCCTTTTTGCCATCATCTCTATTTACTGCTGGATTTATTGGTGCATCATTTTGTTCTGTGCCAAGATAGTATCTACACCTTCCAACTCCAACACACCTTTCCTTTGAGCTGGTTGGCATTGTCTTTGATGAGCATAAAAGTATTAGTTGTTGGTCACAGTGTCTATGAGATTCTGGGCTTCTTCAGCTGTCTTCATGAGCTGTACTGAGCCTCCTACTGAATAATCAAGGGACTCTTGAGCTTTTAGAGTCAAGCCTTCATAGAAATTTTGAAGTCTGTCCCATTCACTAAACATTTTAGGTGGACACTTCCTGATCAAGGCCTTGTATCTCTCCCAAGCCTCAAAAAGTGATTCTCCATCCATCTGAGTGAATGTTTGCACTTCTGTCTTCAATCTATGATTCTCTGAGGTGGGTAAAATTTGGCTAGGAATTTGCTCACTAAATCTTCCCAATTATTGATGCTTTCTTTGGGTAATGTCTCTAACCATTGAGATGCCTTATCCCTCAAGGAGAATTGAAATAGCAGCAGCTTGTAGATATCTGGATGTACACCATTTGTCTTGACTGTTTCACATGTCCTGAGGAAGACAAATAAGTGTTGATTCAGATCTTCAAGGGGACCTCCTCCATAGGAACAATTGTTCTATACCAGAGTGATAAGTTGAGGCTTCAATTCAAAGTTATTTTAATGAACATTGGGAGTGAATATACTGCTCCCACAGTTTCTTGGATTAGGGAAGGTGTAAGAGGCTAGAACTCTTCTTGGAGGTAGGTCATTGTTGTTGGCGACTTCCTCTGGTGGATTAGGGAGGTTACCCTCCATCTCTTGATCTTCCTCTTATGATTCTTCTTCTCCAATAACTCCCTTCCCTCTTGCTTCTCTTATCAATCTCAAGAATGTTCTCTCTGGCTCAGAATCCACCTCTTCTTCCTCCTGGCATACAACACAAACAAAACCAGAAACAAAAACAAAGCACTCTATTGCTAGAGTGAAGTTAAGGTTAACTTAAGCAAAATCTCAAACAATTAGTGTGCTTAATCAAAAATAAAGAAAAATGCTTAATCTAGATTATCACCTACTTAATCATTGTCAATCTAAATCAATCTCCGGCAACGGCGCCAAAAACTTGATGAGGGAAAATCGATTCCACACAAACTAACCGGCAAGTATACCGAGTCGCATCAAGTAGTAAAACTCATAAAAGTGAGGTCGATCCCACAGGGATTGATGGATTAAGCAACTTTAGTATGGTAAAGAATTTAGTTAAGCTAATATTGATGAATTGGGTGAAATTGGATTGACAGAAAGTAAATTGCTAAGAAACTTAAAGTGCAGAATGTAAATTAGCTTAAACTTAAGCGGCAAGAAATTTAAATTGTTGAAAATTAAAGAACTAGAAATTAAAAGAGCTGAATCTTAAATTGCAAGAAATGTAAATAACTAAATCTTAAAGTACAGGAAAGTAAAACTACAAAATCTCAATTGAAGGGAAACTTAAATTGCAGGAATTGTAAAGGGAATTGGGTGCAGGGACTCAAACAGCAAGACAAATCAAATGAAAAATGAAATCAGAGAAGTTTATAATGAAGACAATCAGAGGAAATGATTCATCATGGATTGGAGATATCATAATCCATCATGAATCAATTGAGTCTCAACTCCTTTCTCAATCATATGAGTAGATCTATGGCGGATTGATATTGATTGAATCCCAATTTCTTGGTGATCTAATCTCTCTAATCACAATCAATCTTGCCAATTCCTTGATCTAATTGTCATGAGAAGAGTTAGAGCACATTCTCTCATCCATAAGCCACACAAATTCTCAAAAGCTCAATTCCTCCCGAATGGTGTTGGTTAGGAGAATTGTGAAGGATAGAGCTCCAATTCTAATGTAAGTGATTCCCCTTCTGAGGCTCACACCCACATTCAATTGAATCAAACCCCCTTCCGGAGTGAATAGTTCACAGTTTAGGCAGAAGATACCTAATAGCTACACAAATGAATTGAGAAGAAGAAGAATTTCATTGATTCATTGGAATTACAATAGAGCTCATCCCCCTAATGAATTTGGGGTTTAGTCCATCATTGCTCAAGTAAAACCAGAAATTAGAAAATTACAGAGAGAAATGCAAAAGAAAAATGTAGAAGGAAAATACAATTCAGATCTGCTAACTAACTCTCTATGCTGAAATTCCCTACCCAATAACCTCTCTCTCAATCAAATTCTTCTCTATTTATACACTTTCTAATTCAGCCTTCAGGTTCTTGGATTGGGCCTCTTGATCTCTGTTGGGGTTGATTGGATTGGCTCCAAATGTAAGAAAGAAGGGAACCAATTATGCATTTCTGATATCAAAGTTGGAGTCAATTGCCTCCAACGTTTGAGGTAACGTTGGTGGACTGACTTGGCCACCAACGTTACTTCCTCTACTTTGCTTCTTCCTTTGCTTTTTCCTCTTCTTTCTTGCATCTTTTTCACCTAAAATCAACCAAAAATTTGCATCAAAGTTGGCTATAATCACAAGGTGTTTACATCATTCAAATAATCAAGCAAAATTAGCATAAAACCTTATGAGAAAGCACATAAACAACCATGTTTAATTGTCTTAGGAATTGCATGAAACCCCAATCCAATTGCTTAGTTATTGCTTAAGAAAGTGCATAAAACCTAATGAAACAAGCAAAAAATACTTGTAGAACTAGCATAAGTTGACTTGTCATCAGGAGCTGGAGTAGAAGTCTGATTCAGAGATAGAAAAAGCACTACAGATGCTGTCCAGATCTGACCTGCTTGCATTTGGAAGAGATTTTCTGGAGGTATAGAAGTCCAAATGGAGCTCTCTCAATGGCTATGAAAATCTGACTTCCAGAACTTTCCAGCAATATATAGTAGTCCATACTTTGCTTCGGAGTAGAAGGCCCAAAACTAGCGTCCAACGCCAGCTTCTTGCCCCCTTCCAGGCGTCCAGCGTCCAAAGAGCAGAGCCCAGTATCCAAAGGCCCAGAGAGGACTCCCTAGCTGGCATTCCATGCCTAAGGAGCCTCAAAGGACGTGGATCTCATCAAAGCTCAACCCAAATACTCACCAAGTGGGCCCCAGAAGTATATTTTAGCACTAATCAGACTGTTTTATCCTACTAGTCATTTATTTAAGGGATTAGATTCATGTAACCCAAATACCCACTGTTCCGAGGGTTATCTGAAACTGTAGGTTGATCTCGATCGAGATCTTCTGTGCGGATCGGAGATGATGGGTCCGGCTGTGAGTGGAGACCGGAGCTATCGTATCGGACTTGTTGAGCTTGGCTGCACTGTTGATCCTTTGCCACCGGAGGGTGGGAGGTACCTGCAAGGGACTCCGATACTTAAGTTAGCAAGGATATTAAGTAGGTTTTTAGTAGAATCAGAGTATGAGTTATACCTGGGTGCTACAGTGTATTTATAATGGTCGTGGGCTAACCTTCTTAGGTAAGATAAGTTAGTTATCTTATCTTATCTTATCTTTGGGTGAGGTCATCTTATCTTTAAGGGAACTGCCTTTATCTCTATAGGCTTGGACTGCTTTTAGATATGGGTCGTGTTCCTCTATTTGGGCCCTTTACTGGGCTTTCCTGATAATTTGGCCGATCTCTTTGAGAAGAGGTCGGATAGTCGGACCTGAAGAGGTCGGTCGCCTTGTCGCTAAACATTCCGGGTCAGACAGCTCGACCCAAGGTATGAACAGTGCCCCTGCTCGAGCTCGGTCTTTCTTTTTGAGATCGAGTCTTAGTCTTAGGACTTCGATCCTTCTAGGGTGAAGCCAAACTCGAGCATTTGTTGACTTCTTTCTTTGTAGAATCTTCCTTTTTGAATGTGGAATGTTTTCTTCTGAAAGCGCGCGCTTTTGTATTAGCACTCTGTTCTTGGGAACGTGTGAGGGTTTAATACCCTCATTAATTGGTTTTAATTGCCCCGTTTCTCTTAGCCTCTTTATTTTGAATTTCACATTTCAGAAAAATGGTTTCTCTTCTCCGTAACCTCCCTGTTCTTTCTCTCTTTCTGTTTTCGCCTGGAGTTTGTAGCTTTCACCTCTTTCCTTGCGACCTTGCTTGGTTATTGTTTCCTTCTGGCTGTGGAAGGGCGATTCCAGATTCTGTTCCTCTCTTCAACTTTCTCTCGAGGCTTTCTGCTTTTTCCAGGTTGGTTTTTTCTTACTTTCCTATTCTCATCATTTTTCTGGAAAAACTTTGATTCTGAATGTATGTTGGAAAGCTTGAACCTTTTTGTGGTCTTGTGTTTGTTCGTCACTGTGATGTATTTTTTGGCTTCCTTTTCGTCTTTATGCGTACTCCTAGTACTTCTGTGGAGGCTTTTTAGGGCTTTGCATGTTTTGCTGCTTACTTCTGGTTGTTTTTTGATACTCGAAAACTGCATTTGTTTACTTCTGCAAAGATTGCCCCTTGATTTTTGCCCTATTGGTAGCTTTTTCTTGCTGCTAAACTTTTGTAAAAGAAGATCGGTGCTTGTTTTGACTTTACTTCGTTTGTTCGGGGGGATTTTATTTCTCTAAGGACAAGGTTGCATCTTTGATGATATTTTGTTGCTTAGTAGCTTCGTTTGTTGATTGAAACTGGGATGGTGAGTCTGGAAGATAGTTTATTTTGATGACTTTGCTCGATTTGTGGCTCGTAGCTTTCTTTTCGGAGTGTCGCTTTAGTTGCAGATCAAAAGAGGGGTTTATTGTTTTTCTGTTAGGATGTATGTGACTTTGTAGGTTTTCCTGAATCCTTGTCCTGTTAACTGCCTCTAAAGGATGCCCCTGGATCTTTCCTTTTGTCGCTTGTATTGCGCTGGGTTACGTTGGCCAAGTTGTTTTGGTTTTGTCCGAGATGTTTTTTAGTAATCCAATCTTCTTTTCTTGTTTGTAGGACTAGTTGGCCATGTTTTCTCGCAAAAATATTATCGAGGCGTCTTCTAAGGTTCCTGAGGGGATGTCTGATTGGTTGGACTCCCTTGTGTTACTGTGTGTTTCTTTAGCCAATTCTGAATTTTGCGTAGAGCTTAGAAAATATCATCGAATTTGTAGCAGTGGAGATCACGAGAACAGTTACGAGTTGGTAGCACCTGATTCTGACGATAGGATTTGCTTCCCTGTTCTGACTCAGGGGGAGCGTCCCTTTTTTCTATGCATATGATTTCTTTTTTAGTCAAATGAACATCACTCTTCCCTTTACTTCTTTCGAAACTGACCTGTTATGGTCCTGTAATGTTGCCCCTTCTCAGCTTCACCCAAACTCTTGGGGTTTTATCAAGATTTTTCAGTTGGTTTGTCGAGAATTTGCTGTTACTCCTTCTCAAACTCTCTTTTTGTATCTTTTTGTGTTGACCAAGCCTAGGACTACCAAGAAGAAGGCTTCTTGGATTTTTTTTAGGTCTGCCCAGGGGCACAAGGTTTTTTTTATGTATGATGAGTCCTTTCGGGATTTTAAGAATTACTTCTTTAAGGTCCGAGCTGTTGAAGGAGCTCGGCCTTTCTTTCTGGATGAGAATGACGAACCCTGCTTTCCTTTAGAATGGCAGAAAAATGTAGTGGTAGCCCGATACACCTGGGAGATGTTGGACGAGGTCGAGCAGGCCTTTGTAACTATTTTGGAGGACATTTGAGGGGAACCTCCTCATTTGGACACTAAAAAATCTTTGGGGGACCCCTCCCTTGTCCGAATTGCATTGGGTATTTGCTTGATATATTTTGTTTCTTGTTTTTAATTTGGTGCCTTCTTCTTTTTTTAGTTTTTAAAGCTGTTTGTTCTTCATTTTTCAAAAATGGCTAAGAATAATGAATCGATGAAGGCTTTTGATGAGCGGATATTTTATACGCTTTTTGGGGTTAATTTCATATAGATTTTAGTATATTTTAGTTAGTTTTTAGTTTATTCTCATTAGTTAGTTTCATATTTCTGGACTTTACTATGAGTTTGTGTGTTTTTCTATAATTTCAGGTATTTTTTGGCTGAAATTGAGGGAGCTGAGCAAAAATCTGATTCAGGCTGAAAAAGGATTGCTGATGCTGTTGGATTCTGACCTCTCTGCACTCAAAATTGAATTTCTGGAGCTACAAGAGTCCAAATGGCACGCTTCCAATTGCGTTGGAAAGTAGACATCCAGGGATTTCCAGCAATATATAATAGTCCATCCTTTGCTCAAGGATAGATGACGTAAACTGGCGTTCAACGCCAGTTCCATGCTGCTGTCTGGCGTCCAGCGCCAGAAACAAGTTACAAAGTGGAGTTCAACGCCAGAAACAGGTTACAACCTGGCGTTGAACGCCCAAAACAGCCCAGGCACGTGAGAAGCTTTAGTCTCAGCCCCAGCACACACCAAGTGGGCCCCAGAAGTGGATTTCTGCACTATCTGTCATAGTCTACTCATTTTCTGTAAACCTAGGTTACCAGTTTAGTATTTAAACAACTTTTAGAGATTTATTTTGTATCTCATGACATTTTAGATCTGAATTTTGTACTCCTTAATGGCATGAGTCTCTAAACTCCATTATTGGGGGGGGAGGAGCTCTGCTGTGTCCTGATGAATTAATGCAAGTAATTCTGTTTTCCATTCAACCATGCGTGTTCCTATCTAAGATATCCATTCGCACCTAACTATGGAGAAGGTGATGATCAGTGACACTCATCACCTTCCTCAATCCATGAACGTGTGTCTAACAATCACCTCCGTTCTACATCAAATTGAATGAATATCTCTTAGATTCCTTAATCAGAA
>NC_029794.2:91422144-91425101 GCF_000816755.2 Arachis ipaensis
TGATTCACAATTCGTGCACCAAGTTTTTGGCGCCGTTGCCGGGGATTGTTTGAGTTTGAACAACTGACGGTGAATCTTGTTTCTTAGATTAGGAAATTTTTGTCTTTTGGGTTAGAGTCTTTTATTTTCTTTTCAAAAAAAAAATATCCTTCTTCAAAACAAGTGTTACATTTATTGCCCAATTGGCTAGAGTGTTGGTTTATGTTCTTGATGATTGGGCACCAGTTTTATTAAAAATCTTTTCAAAAAATAATTTTTCTATTAAATTCTGTGACAAACTTTAAGTTTGGTGTTTGCTTGTTGATTTTTCTGTGTTTTTCGAAAATTTTAGTTTGGTTTTCTAAAACATTTTAAGTTTGGTATTCTTCCTTCATGTTCTTGTGTTCTTGTGAGTCTTCAAAGTGTTCTTGAGTTTTCCTTGTGTCTTGATCTTAAAATTTTTAAGTTTGGTGTTCCTTGGTATTTTCCCTCCAAAATTTTCGAAAACTAGGAGCATTAGATCAAAAAAAAAATTTAAATCTTGTGCTCTTTTATTGTTTTTCTCTTTCCTCACTAAATTCAAAAATATCTTTTCTCTCTATTTCTAAAACAAATTTTCGAAAATTATTTTCTAAAAATTCAGATTTTTTTTCAAAATTTAAAATCTTTTCCAAATCATATCTTTTTCAAAACTTCCTAACCACTTTCTCTCTCCTCAATTTTTTCGAAAATATTCATCTATTTTTTTTACTTTATTTTACTTTATTTATTTTCTAAATAAGTAAATAAATATATAAATAAATAAAAATAAATTTTTTTTATTTGACATCATCTCCCTTTCTCCATCATGGATCTAAGTGGAAATGAACAGTCCAGGAGGACTCTGGGGTTATATGCTAACCCCTCTACTGCTTCATATGGGAGTAGTATCTGCATACCCTCCATTGGAGTCAATAGTTTTGAGTTGAATCCTCAGCTCATTATCATGGTGCAGCAAAGCTGCCAGTATTCTGGTCTTCCACAGGAAGAACCTACAGAGTTTCTGGCACAATTCTTACAAATTGCTGACACATTACATGAAAAGGAAATAGATCAAGATGTCTACAGACTATTACTGTTTCCGTTTGCTGTAAAAGATCAAGCTAAGAGGTGGTTAAATAACCAACCTAAGGCCAGCATAAGGACAAGGAAACAGCTGACAGAAAAATTCCTGAATCAATACTTTTCCCCAAAACGGATGACACAGCTAAGGCTGGACATCCAAGGCTTCAAACAATGAGATAATGAATCTCTTTATAATGCCTGGGAGAGATACAGAGAGATGCTACGAAAATGTCCCTCTGAAATATTTTCAGAGTGGGTTCAGTTAGATATCTTCTATTATGGGCTTGCAGAAGGAGCTCAGATGTCTCTGGATTACTCAGCTGGTGGATCTATGCACATGAGAAAGACAATTGAAGAGGCTCAAGAGCTCATTGATACAGTTGCCAGGAATCAGCATCTGTACCTAAGTAGTGACCCTTCCATGAAAGAAGAGGTTAAAACAGTGACTGCTGAACTCAGCCCTGTAAAACAAGCTACTGAATTCAATCAGCAATTGGACTTTCTAACAAAGCAGTTAGCCGAATTCAAGGATAAACTACAATAGACAAGGATGGCTAATATAAATATGGAAGAACAATTGAAGCAAACAAAGCAGCAGCTGTCAAGACAAATAACAGAAGAATGCCAAGCAGTTCAATTAAGAAGTGGGAAAACATTAAATACCCCACCTCAAGGCAGCAAAGAGCCAAGGAATGAGCAAACCACCCAAAATTCACCTGAGGACAGTAAGAGCCCAGGGAAAAGTAATTCTGGCATTAAAATGACAGCAATCTGGTGGAAGGCTGGCGCTGAACGCTCAGACCATGCCCAAGACTGGCGTTCAACGCTAGAAACAAGCAAGGATCTGGCGTTGAACGCCCAAAATGGGCAGGAAGCTTGGCTTAACTGAAGAAGTTAAACCAACCCGGATATGTCTCCAACTTGCTGATGGCTCCATTAAATACCCATCAGGCGTCTCTGAAGACATGATTGTCAGAGTTGGGCCATTCGCCTTTCCCACTGACTTTGTAGTGCTGGAAATGGAGGAGCACAAGAGTGCTACTCTCATTCTAGGAAGACCCTTCCTAGCAACAGGACGAACCCTCATTGATGTCCAACAAGGGGAAATAACCCTGAGAGTCAATGATGATGAGTTTAAGTTGAATGCTGTCAAAGCCATGCAGCATCCAGACACATCAAAAGACTGCATGAAAGTTGATCTTATTGACTCTTTGGTAGAAGAGATCAACATGGTTGAGAGTCTCGAATCAGAGTTGGAAGACATCTTTAAAGATGTTCAGCCTGATTTGGAGGATTCTGAGGAGATTAAAGAGCCTCTGAAATTTCCTCTGGAAGAGGAAAAACCTCCTAAACCCGAGCTCAAACCATTACCACCATCCCTGAAATATGTATTTCTGGGAGAAGGTGACACTTTTCTAGTGATTATAAGCTCTGCTTTAAACCCACAGGAAGAAGAAGCACTTATTCAAGTGCTAAGGACACACAAGACAGCTCTGGGGTGGTCCATAGGTGACCTTAAGGGCATAAGCCCAGCTAGATGCATGCACAAAATATTATTGGAGGATAATACTAAACCAGTGGTTCAACCACAGAGGCGGCTAAATCCAGCTATGAAGGAAGTGGTGCAGAAAGAGGTCACCAAATTACTAGAGGCTGGGATTATTTATCCTATTTCTGATAGCCCCTGGGTGAGCCCTGTCCAAGTCGTCCCAAAAAAGGGAGGCATGACAGTGTTTCATAATGAAACAAATGAACTGGTTCCTACAAGAACAGTTACAGGGTGGTGCATGTGTATTGACTACAGAAGGCTCAATACAGCCACCAGAAAGGATCATTTTCCTTTACCATTCATAGACCAGATGCTAGAAAGACTG
>NC_029794.2:91427356-91427454 GCF_000816755.2 Arachis ipaensis
GAGGCGGCAGGCGGCTAAATCCAGCTATGAAGGAAGTGGTGCAGAAAGAGGTCACCAAATTACTAGAGGCTGGGATTATTTATCCTATAGCCCCTGGG